>NC_086451.1:168775445-168900445 GCF_028390025.1 Pseudophryne corroboree
AGGATGCCTAATTACATGTTCCGTTTAGCCACTGCATCAAGCTACCTGAGGTTTGCAATTCAGGATTGTCATTACCAATTTCAGACGTTGCCGTTTGGTCTGTCCACGGCTCCGAGGATTTTCACCAGGGTGATGGCGGAAATTATGGTTCTCCTTCGCAAGCAAGGAGTCACAATTATCCCGTACTTGGATGATCTCCTGATAAAGGCGAGATCCAGGGACCAGTTGGTGCAAAACATCTACTCTCCCTGACAGTTCTTCAACAACATGGTTGGCTCCTAAACTTTCCAAAATCGCAGTTGGTCCCAATGACGCGGTTGTTGTTTTTGGGAGTCATACTGGACACAGAAGAGGCTTTCTTCCAGTGGAAAGGCTATGGAGATCCAGAGTCTGGTCAAACAAATTCTAAAACCAGCAAGAGTGTTAATCCATCAATGCATTCTGTTGCTGGGGAAGATGGTTGCGGCCTACGAGGCCATTCAGTTTGGCAGGTTCCATGCCAGAGTGTTCCAGTGGGACCTGTTGGACAAGTGGTCCGGACCTCACCTACACATGCACCGGAGGATAATCCTGTCTTCCAAGACCAGAATCTCACTCCATTGGTGGCTGCACAGTTCTCACCTCCTAGAGGGGCGATGGTTCGGGATCCAGGACTGGATCCTAGGGACCACGGATGCAACCCTCCGAGGCTGGGGAGCAGTCACACAGGTGGAAAACATCCAAGGAAGATGGTCAAGTCAGGAAAGTTGTCTCCACATAAATATTCTGGAGTTAAGGGCCATTTAATAACTGCAGACACAGTAAGCACTGGGACGGGTGCCCAGCATCCTCTACGGACTAAGAGAAAAGGATTTACCGGTAGGTATTAAAATCCTATTTTCTCTAACGTCCTAGAGGATGCTGGGGACTCCGTAAGGACCATGGGGATAGACGGGCTCCGCAGGAGACATGGGTACTTTAAGAAAGACTTTAGTTCTGGGTGTACACTGGCTCCTCCCTCTATGCCCCTCCTCCAGACCTCAGTTTGATACTGTGCCCAGTGGAGACTGGGTGCTTTTCAGGAGCTCTCCTGAGCTTTCTGACAGAAAGTATTTTGTTAGGTTTTTAATTTTCAGGTAGCACTGCTGGCAACAGACTCCCTCATCGAGGGACTGAGGGGAGAGAAGCAGCCCTACTCTCCGAGTTGTAAGGTCCTGCTTTTTAGGCTACTGGACACCATTAGCTCCAGAGGGATTGGTACGCAGGATCTCACCATCGCCGTCCGTCCCAGAGCCGCACCTCCGTCCCCCTTGCAGAGCCGGAAGATAGAAGCCGGGTGAGTATGAGAAGAAAAGAAGACTTCAGAGGTGGCAAAAGACTTCATGATCTTCACTGAAGTAACGCACAGCACTGCAGCTGTGTGCCATTGCTCCCATACACCTCACACACTCCAGTCACTGTAAGGGTGCAGGGCGCAGGGGGGGGGGGCACCTGGGCAGCAATATAAACCTCTTTTTGGCAAAACTATAACACATATACAGCAGGGCACTGTATATATGTATGAGCCCCCACCAATTTTACAGTTTAAGCGGGACAGAAGCCCGCCGCCGAGGGTGCGGGGCTTCTCCCTCAGCACTCACCAGCGCCATTTTTTCTTCACAGCACCGCTGAGAGGAAGCTCCCCGGACTCTCCCCTGCTTATACCATAGTAGACAAGAGAGTTGAAAAGAGGGGGGGGGGGGCACATAATTCGGCGCAAATTACATACAGCAGTACTACTGGGCAAACATTAAGTTACTGTGTATTCCTGGGTTATATAGCGCTGGGGTGTGTGCTGGCATACTCTCTCTCTGTCTCTCCAAAGGGCCTTGTGGGGAAACGGTCTTCAGAAAAAGCATTCCCTGTGTTTGTGGTGTGTCGGTACACGTGTGTCGACATGTCTGAGGAAGAAGGCTATATTAGAGAGGAGCAGGAGCAAATGAATGTGGTGTCTCCACCGACAGCTGATTGGATGGATATGTGGAATGTTTTAAATGCTAGTGTAAACTCATTGCACAAAAGATTAGACAAGGCTGAAGCTTTGGGACAGTCAGGGTCTCAACCCATGCCTGATCCTATGTTGCAGGGACTGTCAGGGTCTCATAAGCGCCCACTATCCCAGATTGTTGACACAGATACCGACACGGATTCTGACTCCAGTGTCGATTACGATGATGCAAAGTTACAGCCAAAATTGGCAAAATCCATTCGATATATGATTATGGCAATAAAATATGTTTTGCACATCAGAGAGGAACCCCCTGTCCCTGACAAGAGGGTACATATGTACAAGGGAAAAAAGCCTGAGGTAACCTTTGAGGGGGTCACACGAGCTGAACGAGTTATGTGAAAAAGCTTGGGAATCTCCAGATAAAAGACTGCAGATTTCCAAAAGGATTCTTATGGCGTATCCTTTCCCATCAATGGATAGGTTACGAGGGGAATCCTCCCCTAGGGTGGACAAAGCATTAACACGCTTATCCAAGAAGGTAGCCCTCCCGTCCCAGTATACGGCTACCCTCAAAGAGTCTGCTGACCGCAAACAGGAGATTACCCTGAAGTCCATTTATACACATTCAGGTACCTTACTCAGACCGGCAATTGCGTCGGCCTGGGTGTGTAGTGCTGTAGCGGCATGGACGGTTACCTTATCTGAGGGGATGGATACCATAGATAAGGATACTATTTTATTGACCCTGGGGCATATAAGAGATGCTGTCCTATATATGTGTGTATGCAAACTACAGGTGGTGCTGCAGGGCTCACACCCTTTTACTTGTCTTGTAGAGCAACTCTGGAGCTGTTACTGGGTCCAGCTGCTGCAAGAAATCAGCTTGAATGCTTCAGGGGCTGGGGCATGGCCAACATGAGCCCACACTGATGGGGGTGTATAAAGCGATTTAGGTGTCATCCAAGCGCAACCCCACAAAGGCCGCCATGCCCTGCGTGACCCTTTTCTCTTTTCATATGCAGACGAGGGTTGCAGCCAACTATGTCCACTGCTTGGATGACATCACCATATGCAAATCCATCTGCTGCAGGCCTTCCCCCAGGAATGCTTGCACTAGTTGTTGCATTTGGTTTGTTGTTTGGGGGTGCTTCAGTATTAGGCAGCCTTCTGCCCTCCCACATTCGTCTGAAAATGTGTTCTCCCTGCAGTTGTTGTCCCCAGATGAGAGTTCCCTTGTGCTGCCTCAGTTGAATCTCCTTAACTTGACAGGGGTGTGCCCGAGCAGCCGCCCTCCACAGCCCTATCCCAACACATACTTATCTTGCATATGAGATCTTTTGATCATGAAGATAGTTCTCAAAGGGTGAGGTTCATCCATTACATTTTAAAGTAGGAAGGTACAAATTACATATTCAAATTACATATATGTGCTGGATTCAAATGTTTTCCCCCCTTCCTTTCTCAATTGTGCCCATCAGCAGCTATTCTAATGTTGCTGACAATGGGTGTGACACATTAATTTCTTCTGTGGGGTACACTGGACTCCACAAGGATTCACATTGGGGTGTAGAGTAGGATCTTGATCTGAGGCACCAACAGGCTCAAAGCTTTTGACTGTTCCCAAGATGCTCAGCGCCCCCTCCTCTATAACCTCGCTTCCATGAACAGGGAGCTCAGTTTGTAGTTGGTGCCTTCAGTAGCAGGCCACTTAACAGGGGGCTGCCTCAGGCAGCCTATTCTTAGCTATTAATTTTGGCAAGAAAAGAAGAACTTTTTTCATAAGAATCTACAAGGGCTGCAGCAGGCTAGGTCTAATAGACTTCTTTACTGCAGCTCCATCACTCCCAGTGGCGCAGTATACTCCCGTGCCCCGGTTGCTGGGTCACTGCAGCGGAGGCTCCGGTTTCTTCCTAAGGTCAGTCACACACACACCACCCTCTGGGATCACGAGGCCGCTGATGGGGGCGGGCAGTGTGCGCACTGGCGTGGACACTGATTACTGGGCAGCCGCTCCACTAGCCACCAGGGACAGTTAAGGAGCACAGCTCTGGGGTTTTTTCTCCTATATTAACCCCATTTTGTACTACCCGCAGTGCATTGTGATAGGTAATGGGGCCTGATTCAGGTTGGATCGCAATCCAACTGCAAAAACTGCTAAGAGCATACGCATCCGCCTGAATTTTCTGCGGCACCCCGCAGATAATGCGATTGCCTCTGCCTGTGAATCGGTGAAGGGGGGGGGGGGGGAGGGGGGTCAACAACACTCCATTTCCAAGTCGGAGATGGAGCGGTGCGGGGGCACGGTTTCAAAATGGGGTCGGCAACGGAGAAACAGGAGGTGTGGTCAGAGCAGCTGCATGACATCACATGGGCCGGACTCTGCCAGTGGAGCCCCAGCGTCATGAGGTAGATTTTGTAGAGGCCGGGGAGGACTTCTGTTCCTGGGAACTAGCTGTATTGTGCAGCTTTATTCCTCTGCCCCTACCTCTGGCAAGAAAGGACGCACCTCGCACTTTCTTGTTTCTTTGTGACCGAAAGGAATGCATTTGATAATGCGGAGCTTTCTTATGCTGTGAGGGAACATAAGGTAAAAATTTGATTTTCCAACTGTAGCTGTGCGTGTTAATGCTTTGTCCATCCTAGGGGAGGATTTCCATCGTAACCTATCCGTTGATGGAAAAGGATACGCCATAAGAATCCTTTTGGAAATCTGCAGTCTTTTATCTGGAGATTCCCAAGCTTTTTCACATAACTCGTTCAGCTCGTGTGACCCCCTCAAAGGTTACCTCAGGCTTCTTTCCCTTGTACATATGTACCCTCTTGTCAGGGACAGGGGGTTCCTCTGTGATGTGCAAAACATCTTTTATTGCCATAATCATATATCGAATGGATTTTGCCAATTTTGGCTGTAACTTTGCATCATCGTAATCGACACTGGAGTCAGAATCCATGTCGGTATCTGTGTCAACAATCTGGGATAGTGGGCGCTTATGAGACCCTGACAGTCCCTGCAACATAGGATCAGGCATGGGTTGAGACCCTGACTGTCCCAAAGCTTCAGCCTTGTCTAATCTTTTGTACAATGAGTTTACACTAGCATTTAAAGCATTCCACATATCCATCCAATCAGGTGTCAGCGAGGACACCACATTCATTTGCTCCCAATCCTCTCTAATATAGCCTTCTTCCTCAGACATGTCGACACACGTGTACCGACACACCACACACACAGGGAATGCTTTTTCTGGAGACAGTTTCCCCACAAGGTCCTTTGGAGAGACAGAGAGAGAGTATGCCAGCACACACCCCAGCGCTATATAACCCAGGAATAACACAGTATCTTAATGTTTGTCCAGTAGCGCTGCTGTATGTAATTTGCACCGAATTTTGTGCCCCCCCCCTCTTTTCAACCATCTTCTCTACCGTGGTATAAGCAGGGGAGAGTCCGGGGAGCTTCCTCTCAGCGGTGCTGTGGAGAAAAAATGGCGCTGGTGAGTGCTGAGGGAGAAGCCCTGCCCCCTCGGCGGTGGGCTTCTGTCCCGCTTAAACTGTAAAATTGGCGGGGGCTCATACATATATACAGTGCCCAGCTGTATATATGTTATATTTTTGCCAAAAAGAGGTTTATATTGCTGCCCAGGGTGCCCCCCCTGCGCCCTGCACCCTTACAGTGACCGGAGTATGTGAGGTGTATGGGAGCAATGGCGCACAGCTGCAGTGCTGTGCGTTACCTCAGTGAAGATCATGAACTCTGCGGAGCCCGTCTATCCCCATGGTCCTTACGGAGTCCCCAGCATCCTCTAGGACGTTAGAGAAACTAGGATTTTAATACCTACCGGTAAATCCTTTTCTCTTAGTCTGTAGAGGATGCTGGGCACCCGTCCCAGTGTGTACTGTGTCTGCAGTTATTAAATGGCCCTTAACTCCAGAACATTTATGTGGAGACAACTTTCCTGACTTGACCATCTTCCTTGGACGTTTTCCCCCTGTGTGACTGCTCCCCAGCCTCGGAGGGTTGCATCTGTGGTCCCTAGGATCCAGTGCTGGATCCCGAACCATCGCCCCTCTAGGAGGTGAGAACTGTGCAGCCACCAATGAAGTGAGATTCTGGTCTTGGAAGACAGAATTATCCTCCGGTGCATGTGTAGGTGGGATCCGGACCACTTGTCCAACAGGTCCCACTGGAACACTCTGGCATGGAACCTGCCAAACTGAATGGCCTCGTAGGCCACAACCATCTTCCCCAGCAACCGAATGCATTGATGGATTAACACTCTTGCTGGTTTCAGAATTTGTTTGACCAGACTCTGGATCTCCATAGCCTTTCCCCTGGAAGAAAACCTCTTCTGTGTCCAGCATGACTCCCAAAAACAACTACCGCGTCATTGGGACCAACTGCGATTTTGGCAAGTGTAGGAGCCAACCATGTTGTTGAAGAACTGTCAGGGAGAGTGCAATGTTTTGCACCAACTGGTCCCTGGATCTCGCCTTTATCAGGAGATCATCCAAGTACGGGATAATTGTGACTCCTTGCTTGCGAAGGAGAACCATCATTTCCGCCATCACCCTGGTAAAAATCCTCGGAGCCGTGGACAGACCAAACGGCAATGTCTGAAATTGGTAATGACAATCCTGAATTGCAAACCTTAGGTAGCTTGATGCAGTGGCTAAATGGGAACATGTAAGTAGGCATCCTTTATGTCTACCAAAACCATGAAATCTCTTTCCTCCGGACTGGAGATCACTACCCTGAGAGATTCCATCTTGAAATTGAATTTCTTTAGGAAGAAATTGAGGGATTTCAGATTTTAGATTGGTCTGACAGAGCCGTCCGGCTTCGGGACCACGAAGAGGCTTGAATAAAAACCTTCTCCCTGCTGACTAAGGCCAATTTGAACAATCGGTGAGGGGGGAACGTCTTGAAAACCCAGTTTGTACCCTTGGGACACTATTTGTAAAACCCACGAGTCCAGGTCCGAATGAATCCAGAACTGACTGAAGAGTTTTAGACGTGCCCCCACTGGTGTGGGCTCCTGCAAGAAAGCCCCAGCGTCATGCAGTGGATTTGGCAGAAGCAGAGGACAATCTCTGCTCCTGCGATCTTGAAGAGGCTACAGACCTCTTCCTTCTCCTTCCTCTACCTGCAAAGAAAGGGGAATCTTAACTTCTTGCATATCTATTGGGCCAAAATGACTGCGGTAGATAATGATGCATCTTCATCCGTTGAGAGGGAACATAGGGCAAGAAGGTTGACTTACCTGCGGGAGCTGCCGAGATCAAATTAACTAGGCCGTCGCCAAACAAGGCTTCACCTTCATAGGGAAGAGACTCCCTTTCTTCTTGGAGTCAGCATCAGCATTCCCTTGGTGAATCCACAATGCCCTCCTATCCGAGACTGCCATGAAATTGGCCCGTGAACTCAAGAGTCCTATATCCCTTGCAGTCGTAAGTATGCTGCAGTGTCAACAGGCCAACTAAACCCTCCCCCCTCCTTTTACCCCATCACTTTGTCCAGTCCCTGTGGTCCATACTGTATTGCCATTATTATGCATGTTGCTGTGCTGGCCCTTTTCTGAATGTCCCTGCCACCGCCACCGAAGAGCTGGATAGCCCAATATGAAAACCACCTGCCGGCCTCACTGACGGTCCGAGTCAAAGGCTACATTTTTTTTTTAAAGATCCCTCTGCCAAGTTAAGGGGGGCTTAAGGGGGCCCCAGAGATATCAGTGTACTGGGGCCCAAGATTTCTGTTGCTGGCCCTGACCCTCAGGGGCGTATCTACCCCTTGGCCAGGATGTCACTTGCCAGGAGCACCATCCAGGTTTCAGTTGGGGGATTAGAGTTCATACAGTAATTAAATGTTTTCATATTGAGAACTACATCTCCCAGCATATACAGTGTGCTGGGGATGCTAACAAGCTTTATTTAAAAGTTTAAAAAACATTGCTTTTATAATTGCAATGGTTAAAAAGGGAGAGCTATAAATCAATTTATCAGTGAATGATCGCAGTTTGAGCCGTTACATTTTACTGAACCACCTATCCCTCCACACTCACTACCTGTCCTCAGGATACATTTACCATCCTGGCAGACGGTATACCGGCGGTCATTTGACCGATGTTGGAATCCTGACACCACTTGGGAGACTGGTGCCGGCACACAGACAGCCAACATCCCGAAGGTGAGTATTGGAGGGAGGGTTAGGAGTCGGACCAGGGGAGGTGGTGTAAGGGAAGGCACTAGGAGGGGGGGGGGGGTAGCCCTAGCTGCCACCCCCTGAGGGTTAGCCCTATCCGCCACCCCCCCAGAGGGTTAGTATTAGGATTGGGGATCATGTGACCTCTGGAATCCCGAGCGCCGGATGCCATACCCAACCCCCTTTACTTTTTCAGGCATTTCTATCTCTCCTCTCTCTATGGTGTTCCAATTGCCCACTTTCCCTTGTGCTTTACTCTCTCTCTCTCTCTCTCTCTCCTTTGTTTAGAGCATGTTTCTGTAGTCCACTTATACCCTTATTTTTTCCAGTGTTTCACTAACTCTCTGATGTAATGAGGATGTATGGTCTAGAGGGATCAGTAATGCATTGTACTGTATAGAGGCGTCAGGGATGTAGCGTAGGGAATAGAGGCGTCAGGGATGTGGCGTAGGGAATAGAGGAGTCAGGGATGTGGCGTAGGGAATAGAGGCGTCAGGGATGTGGCGTAGGGAATAGAGGCGTCAGGGATGTGGCGTAGGGAATAGAGGTGTCAGGGATGTAGCGTAGGGAATATAGGCATCAGGGATGTACTAGCAGGTATATAGAGGTCAGTGTACTGTAAAGAGGGGTCAGTAATGCAGTGATGGTTATAGAAAGGTCAGTGATGTAGTGTAGGGTATAGAGGGGTCAGTTATGTAGTGTGGGGTAAAGAGGGGTCAGTAAAGATACTAAGCTGAAGTACTTAGAACACTTCTTGAATTAAGACACAACCTGCAAGAAAAAGTATGCAATATGGGTGAAAAGGCAAATGTCAGAGGTCTGATACAAGTGACCAGCTCCATACCTTGCACCACATAGCGTTATGTTAAACTGGGATATGTTCTTTTTTGGTGTGTGTGGGTGCCAAAGGCTGCCTGCCTTATTGCTCCTCCCCCATCCGGCTCCCAAGCACCTCTGCTGCCCAGTGATCCAGGAGCCTGCTGCTAGGAAGAAGTGGCCGAGCTTCAGCAAGCGAGTCTGGAAACTGGCGGAGGAAGTCATGATAACCAGATAATGGGGAGTGGAGAGCCAGTTCCAAGGTAATACTTTATACAGCTGGTTGAGATCCTGGTCGGTGGATATGGATTCCAAGAAAACCCTGGAGGTGCTTCCTTTCAAGGGAGACACTCTCTTTGGAGAAGACCTCAATAAGATTGTAGCTGATCTGGCTACTGCTAAAACAACTTGCCTACCTAGTATGACTCCTACCACGCAGAAGGCTAAAAGTACTTTTCCTTGGCCCTTTCATCCTCCAGGTAAAGCGTACCCATGGTCAGGCATACCCAAAGCAAGGTCATGCTTCCAGACCTGCCAAGCCCAGACTGAAGCAAGCCTGGGCTGCCCGTCAGCCTGCTTCCAAAACGGACAAGCCTGCCGCATGACGGGGCGGGCCTCCCTCTAGGGGATCCCAGGGTGGGGGGCCCGACTTCTAGGTTTGGCATAGAAAGGTATAATTCTAAGATAGAGAATTCTATTTGGAGCTCACCTTGTACTTTGTGAAGAAATAATCAGCATTGTGGCTGAGCAGATACATGTAGTGTGTGGCTGCAAACTGCATGGATCTGCTGCGTTGCAATGCTGATACTTTTTTTTTTCAAAGTACCAATAGCTTCATATAATGTTCACAATTTTTATGCAGGATCAAATAGCTCAATGGGTAGGGTGTTTGATTAGAATTCAACAGGTTATAGGTTTGAATCCTGGGTATTGTAGTTTGAGATGTGTTATTTAATAAAGCATGTTATTCTGACTGCCGGCATCCTATCACCTGGGATATCATACTAAATAAATGGAGTTGATCAATTTTTTTTTTTTTTTATTAAACTAGGGACAATTTCCAGATACTTTTATTTATAACTGAGATTGCCCCCTGGAACTTCACATCAGTTGACAACTATGCACGAGTGGGCAGTGCTTGCCCTGGATCTGCCCACCCATTTGTGTGCCATCATAAAAGAAAGCATAACTGACAGTTATCCTGGGCGTACACTACACAATTATCTGTCAGGCTATCTATCCAGTCTGGATAGATGGAATAAAAATCTGGTAATGTATAGGAGCAAATGTCGATTAACCATTTGCTCCCAAACACTAGAAAAGTGGTCAAAAATGGTCATTACACAAATTGGTTAAACCCAAAATTTAACCAATTTGTTTAGGGGACCATTTTTGTCCATTTTCTAGTGTTTGAGAGTAAATCGTTGATGGTCATTTGCTCACATAGATAACCGGATTTCTATTCCAATCAGCCAGTGTTGGAGAGATGGTCTGCCAGATTACATAATGCATACCAGAGCCATAACTAGACTTTTTAGTGCCCTGTGACAGAGAATTATATGCCCCCCCCCACTATTTTTGCAATATGGACAAAAGGCGCATGCCTCGTGGGGAAGGGGCATAACAAGATTGGTCTCAGAGAAAGCACATGAGATATGAAGATATATCTAGTATACTTGACACTCAATGGTTTGTGGTATTGCCGGGGGGCCCTCCTTAAATGCATATACAGTCACACATGGCTTGCTTGTGCAAATGGCATATCAGCAGTCAGCACTAACTGGTGACATGCCATTTGTACAAGTAAGCCATGTGTGACTAATATATAAACACACTTTATTAAATAACACCTCAAACTACCATACCCAGGATTCAAACCTATAACCTGTTGAATTCTAATCAAACACCCTACCCATTGAGCTACTTGATCCTGCATAAAAATTGTGAACATTATATGAAGCTATTGGTACTTTGCAAAAAAATATTATTAGCATTGCAACTCAGCAGATCAATGCAGTGTGCAGCCACACACTCCATATATCTGCTCAGCCACAATGCTGATTATTTCATCACAAAGTACAAGGTGAGCTCCAAATAGAATTCTCTAGCTTAGATTATACCTTTCTATGCAAGGGTAAATAGCTCAATTGTTTGACTGCAATGCCACAGGAAATGGTTTGGATCCAAGACAGTGTGACTGAATAATAAAGAAACCTTAAGATGAGTTCATGAATGTTGTAAAAGTATTAGTGAGAGAAGGGGTCAGGAGCATGCTAGGCTGCAAAAAATAAGGTAGGCTGCAAGTGAAAGTAATGATCTCCTATATATTTTCCCAGATCTGTCACTCTGTGTGGCTAACTCTGGGGGAAGTCACATCAATGGGCGGAGACGGCATCTGCAGGACGATACACCAGTGCCAGCAGCAGACCGTAACAAAGTGACAGATTAGGGAGAATATATAGGAGGTAGGGAGGTGGCCATGGTACATGGCTGACCAAGGGACACTAGCTCATGTACCCCTTTACCACTGAGGCTAGCCACCAAGGATGGACCTGTCACCAGTGCACATGCAATAACCTCTTCTGCTGCCCTCTTTGCAACTCAGATTGCCCAGTGCTCCCCTTCGCTAACAGTCCACAAAGTTTCCCCATCTCACGATCTGCCTCCTCACCGCCACTTTCATCTCTACAGCACACGCGCATATCATACAAGATCCCATCATGCGTACGTGGGTCTGAAATGCCAGAGGGAGGTTGGGGGGAGATTGGCATGCGCCAGCAACACCACACAGCTCACTGTGACCACAGTGGAGAGGCGCTGCAACAGGACAATACACCAACCTCGGAGCAAGGAACTGCGTCGGTCAGGAGGAGAACTATTTCAATAGCATAAAAAGGTTAGTGCGTCCCACCCTATGGACACCAGACTCATCAAGTCACTGTTGCCAGAGTCTCATACAATGACTCTGAACCTCTAAGCACACTATTTGACTGTCCACACCCTGCTGTGCCTATTACCCATCTCCTCCACCACCCTCAACACTGACCCACACATCATTCACCCACAAAGATACAATAAAGGTAGTTTGGATAAATTAGCTAAATGAAATGGATTTAACCAATTTATCTAAATGACCATTTTTGGATGTTTTCCAGTGTTTGTGAGCAAATGGTCAATTGTCATTTGCTGCCACATATTAGCATAATTTTGTTTCAACTAGAAAAAAAAAAATTGGACAGATAATCTAAGTGTGGATCCAGTTTAAAGGTCCGTATTCACGGCCCGATTTTGGGGAGATGTGTGCTGAGCGAACTGCTCAGCACACATCTCTCCCCCCGCTCAGCACAGCGTGATGTGTGCTGAGCGTACGGGGGGTGGGGGGGCGCTCATTTCACCCCCTGTGTAGGGCATTCTGTGTGTATCCAGCTTAACAGGTGTGAGCATCATACAACTACTGACTTGCGAGTAACTATACAGCAGCTCCATACCTTGTGACTTGAAGAAACACCAGTTAACCCCGGGAATGCTGCAGTCAAAGCAACAATTCCTCTTCTTACATTCCGCTGCACTTATTGTGGGGTAGCCGCAATCCCTTCTGCTGTACGGTTCCACATTACATTGTTTCTTGTCACTTCCTGTTGATGCAGTAAGGAAACATCCAGGAATTACAGCAGCTTAGTTTTTTTTTTTTTAACTGGTGCAATTTAGCTAAAACAGCTAACAGGAAATTTCCACTTAAATGGTATTTTCTAATCTTATCTGACCATGACTAAGAATAAAGGATACACAAGATAAACTCTTATAGCTATGGACCTTATCCATGTTTAAGCTCCATCAAATCTGTAATCAATAGCACTACATGCTCCCACTCTACCACTGTACTGTATACTCTACCTGTGTTTTTAAGGTAAAAACACCATTTAACCCCAGTGACACTTGAATTAAAGCAGCAGCCTCTATAATAGCATTCTTTAGCATTAATCCCAGGAAATCTGCAATCTTCACGCTCTTTGATAGCCACGCTACATTGCTGTTTACTTGGATGGAGCAGAGAGCACAACATCAGGACATAGGAAATATTACAATGCATGATAAGAAAGGTGTGAGCTCTACAGCAAGGCCTCTAACCCTTTGCCAGTGCCAAATACATAGGGCTTAACTCAGATCTGATCACAGCAGCAAATTTATTAGCTAAAACCATGTACACTGCAGGGGGGGGGGGGGGGTGTATAATATGTGCAGAGAGAGTTAGATTTTGGTGCGGTGTGTTCAAACTGAAATCTAAATTGCAGTGTAAAAACAAAACAGCCAGTATTTACCATGCACACAAACAATATAACCCACCTAAATCTCTCTGCAAATGTTATATCTGCCCCCCCCCCATCCCTGCAGTGTACATGGTTTTGCCCACTAGCTAACAAATTTGCTGCATCTGGGAATTACAGCATCTTAATATTTCTTTTTACAGAAGATTCAGCAAATTAAATTATTTAGTGAAATACTGTAATCATAACAGTTACAGGGATATTGTAGGTAGATTTATTGTCAGTGGATAAATGTAAAAATTAAACCCTTAGGCATAGTTCCCAAATGCTGTCATTGCAATCCAGATTTTAAGGATATCATGCTTGAGCACAGGTGACTTAATTAGAACTTCGGTCAATGTGAATTAACCATTGGACTCAACCATGGTTATCCTTAAAACCCAGGGGTCTATTTAAGATCGATCTTAATCGATGTTGGGCTTCCAGGTTGAAAAAAAAAACACACATTTACTAACATTTTAAAATTTATATAAAAAATCATCTGTTCGTAAATGCAGTGCACATGGTTTTGCCCAACTGCTAACAAAAATCCTGCTGCGATCAACTCAGAATTACCCCCCATGGCCCTCATTCCGAGTTGTTCGCTCGCAAGCTGCTTTTAGCAGCATTGCACACGCTAAGCCGCCGCCTACTGGGAGTGAATCTTAGCATCTTAAAATTGCGAACGAAAGATTTGCAATATTGCGATAAGACATCTCTGTGCAGTTTCTGAGTAGCTCGAGACTTACTCTGCCAGTGCGATCAGTTCAGTGCTTGTCGTTCCTGGTTTGACGTCACAAACACACCCAGCGTTCGCCCAGACACTCCTCCGTTTCTCCAGCCATTACCGCGTTTTTCCCAGAAACGGTAGCATTTTTTCCCACACGCCCCTAAAACGGTCTGTTTCCGCCCAGAAACACCCACTTCCTGTCAATCACATTACGTTTACCAGAACGATGAAAAAACCGTGAGTAATATTCCTAACTGCATAGCAAATTTACTTGGCGCAGTCGCAGTGCGAACATTGCACATGCGCATTAAGCGGAAAATCGCTGCGATGCGAAGAAAATTACAGAGCGAACAACTCGGAATGACCACCTATGTGCACTGCAGGGAAGGCAGATTTAACACGTGCAGAGAGAGTTAGATTTGGGTGTGGTGTGTTCAATCTGCAATCTAATTTGCAGTGTAAAAATAAAGCAGTCAGTATTTACCCTGCACAGAAACAAAATAACTCACCCAAATCTAACTCTTTCTGCACATGTTATATCTGCCTCCCCTGCAGTACACATGGTTTTGCCCAACTGCAAACAAAATTCCTGCTGTGATCAACTTGGAATTACCCCCATCGAATTACCCCCATTTTCACACTGCTCGTGTATATAAGACATAGTTTGGATCGTAATACGCGTTACAACCGCAAAAACTATGAAGAGGATGGGGGCATATACGCAGGGTCCATCCTGTGCGTGTGCCTACATTTTCTCCGGGTGCCCCGGAGAAAATGCGAATGCCTCTGCCTGTCAATCAGTAGAGGGCGTACCTTCGCAGGTATATCGCGATCATGGGACACTGCGGCCCCCACAGGGGGGGGGGGGGTTGTTTGGGTTAGCTGGACATTCCCAAAAAAAGTGACTGTCCTGCAAAAATTGGTATAGTTGGGAGGTATGTTCAAATACATTTATTGTTTTGCATGCAGGGTAAATACTGGCTTCTTTGACATTTAGCCACAAATGCTGCACAGCTGAATTACAGTATTACACTGCAATTAACAGTTATGCTAGGACATTCCCCCTCCCAAATCTACCTCTCTCTGCATGTTACATCTGTCCCACAGTGGCGTGCGGTGAGGTCAGTGGCTAGTGAGGCACTACAGCCATAATTTCCGCCGAATCCTGCCGATGACCCTTAGCCAATGCCCGCTACTGCCTCTGAGCCGATACCCGCTGCCAACGCCAATGGCTTACAAACTCTCCCACAATCAACTGACCCAGCCCTCCACCACTAATTTCTATCTCAGTCCGATGCCGCCAATGCCCGCTGCCTGCCTGCTCATTGTTCTTGTTATATATTATACATTTTTAAAGAAAAAAAAATGAGTGTTTGGGACTGGGAAGGGTGAGGGAGGAGGACATGAATGCAATTTTGTTGTCCAGGGCTTCCATTAACTTAAAGGAGAAGGGTCTGAATGGGTTAAAAAAAAATGCGTGAGGTCCCCCCTCCTTAGTATAACCAGCCTCGGGCTCTTTGAGCCGGTCCTGGTTATTTAAATACTGGGGGAAAAATTGGACAGGGGTTCCCCGTATTTAGACAACCAGCACCGGGCTCTTACAACGGTCCAGGTTCCAAAAATACGTGGGACAAAAGATGTAGGGGTCCCCCATATTTTTAAAACCAGCACCGGGCTCCACTAGCCAGAGAGATAATGCCACAGCCGGGGGACACTTTTATGTAGGTCCCTGCGGCCCTGGCATTACCCCTCCAACTAGTCACCCCTGGCCGGGGTTCCCTGGAGGAGTGGGGACCCCTTAAATCAAGAGGTTCCTCCCCTCGAGGCACCCAAGGGCCAGAGGTGAAGCCCGAGGCTGTCCCCAGCACCCCTGGGTGGTGGGTGCCGGGCTGATAGCCATGTGTGTAAAAAAAGAATATTGTTTTTTTTGTTGTGGAACTACAAGGCCCAGCAAGCCTCCCCCGCTTGCTGGTACTTGGAGAACCTCAAGTACCAGCAGGCGGGGAAATAACGGGCTTGCTGGTACCTGTAGTTCTACAACAACAAAAAATACCCAAATAAAAACACAAACACACACAGCGTGACAGTAAAATTATTGAGACAGGCTGTAGCATGTGGGTGCATATAACCCTATAAAAGTGATGGATTGGGTGACTATTACAATACCCACTGTTGCTGTCTGAAAAATTATGGATTTATAGATTGCTCTGCCGAGACATGTTTTTTTCTAAAATGCACCACAGGTATGGATGGATAGTATACTTGACGACACAGAGGTAGGTAGAGCAGTGGCCTACTGTACCGTACTGCTATATATTATATTATTTATTATTATTATTATCCTTTATTTATATGGCGCCACAAGGGTTCCGCAGTGCCCAATTACAGAGTACATAAACAAATAATCAAACAGGAAAACAGCAACTTACAGTTGACGACAATATAGGACAAGTACAGGGTAAATAAACATAGCTACATCAGCAGATGACACTGGAATAAGTATCAGGTGGCAGAAGACTGCTGGATTTGGTGCAGCTGAAGATTATTAAAGTAAGAAAAGAGTAAACACATGAGGGAAGAGGGCCCTGCTCGTGAGAGCTTACATTCTAAAAGGGAGGGGTAGACAGACAGGGGTGAGACAGATGGGGTACATAGAGAGCGTGGAACAGAGGTTTAGGATGAGATTTGGCTGGGTTTGGTGAAGAAGTGGGTCTTGAGAGCCCGTTTGAAGTTTTGTAGAGAGGTGGAGAGTCTGAGGGGGAGAGGTAGGGAATTCCAGAGAAGTGGTGCAGCACGTGAAAAATCTTGGAGGTAGGAGTGGGAGGAAGTAATCCGTAGGCAGGAGTCGGTGTGCATTAGCAGAGCGAAGAGGACGGGTGGGAGTGTAAAGCGAGATAAGATCAGAGATGTAGATGGGAGAGGAGTGGGCGAGGGCTTTGTAAGCAAGTGTGAGAAGCTTGAAATGGATTCTGAAAGGGAAGGGGAGCCAGTGAAGGACTAGTAAGAGAGGAGAGGTGGACGTAGTGCGTTTGGTGAGGAAAATGAGCCGGGAAGCAGCATTGAGGATAGATTGGAGTGGAGAGAGGTATTTGTCAGGAATGCCAGTCAGGAAGAGATTACAGCAGTCCAGTCTGGAGATGACCAGTGAGTGGATAAGAGTCTTAGTAGCATCCTGGGTCAGAAAGGGTCTGATCCTGGAAATATTTTTTAGATGAAAACGGCAGGTTTGTGAGAGGTGCTGAATGTGTGGTTTGAAGGAGAGGGAGGAGTCAAGGATTACTCCAAGACAGCGCACTTGGGGGGTAGAGGAGATAGTAGTGCCATCAATAGATAATGAGATTGTAGGAGGTGAGGTTATGCGGGAGGGAGGGAAGATGATCAGCTCGGTCTTAGACATGTTAAGTTTAAGAAAGAGCTGGGACATCCAGGAAGAGATAGCAGAGAGACAGTTGGAGATACGAGTGAGGAGAGTAGGGGAGAGGTCTGGAGAGGAAAGATAGATTTGAGTGTCATCAGCATAGAGATGATATTGAAAACCAAAAGAACTAATGAGCTTACTTAGTGAGGACGTATAGAGAGAGAAGAGAAGAGGACCAAGGACAGAACCTTGGGATACCCCTACAGTTAGTGGAAGTGAGGGGGAGGTGGAGTCATGAGAGGAGACAGAGAATGAATGGTCAGAAAGGTAGGACGACAACCAAGAGAGGGCTGTGTTACGCAGACCAATGGAGTGAAGGATTTGCAGTAGGAGAGGATGGTCCACAGTGTCAAAAGCAGCAGAGAGATCAAGTAGAATAAGTAGAGAGTAGTGTCCCTTAGATTTAGCAGCATGGAGGTCATTGCATACTTTTGTAAGGGCAGTTTCAGTGGAGTGGAGAGGACGGAAGCCAGACTGGAATGGGTCAAGCAGTGAGTGTGAGGAAAGAAAGGAAGTAAGGCGGTTGTAGACAATACGCTCAAGGAGTTTGGAGGCAAAAGGGAGGAGAGAGATGGGTCGGTAGTTGGAGAGAGTGTTTGGATCAAGGGTAGGCTTTTTAAGAATAGGAGAGATGAGAGCGTGCTTGAAGGCAGAGGGGACAGTGCCTGATGAGAGGGAGAGATTGAGAAGGTGGGAAAGATGGGAAAAAGCAGAAGAAGAGAGGTGGCAAAGGAGGCGGGAGGGGATTGGGTCAAGTGGGGAGGTGGTGAGGGGACAGGAACGAATGAGGGCCATGACTTCCTCTCCAGATGCATGGGAGAAAGATGACAGAGTTGGTGCGAGGGATGGGGAGGGTTGGTAAGGGTTGGGAGAAGGCTGGTTACTGATAGTCTGGTGTGATGTGATGTCCTGACGTATGGAGTCAATTTTGGATGTGAAGTAAGTGGCAAAGTCAAGAGCAGAGAGTGAGGAAGGGAGACGAGGTGGAGGTGGGCAGAGGAGTGAGTTGAGAGTGGCAAAGAGGCGCCGGGGGTTGGTAGACTGGGAGGAGATGAGGTTCTTGAAGTATGACTGTTTAGCAAGAGAAAGGGCAGCACTGAAGGATGAGAGCATAAGTTTGAAATGGAGGAAGTCTGCCTTAGAGCGTGATTTCCTCCAGTGTCGCTCAGCCGTACGTGAGCATTTTTGCAGATATCTGGTGCATTTGGTGTGCCAGGGTTGAGGTGTTAATTTGTGAGGGTGAATAGTGGTTGGTGGAGCAACAGAGTCAAGAGCAGAAGTAAGGGAAGCATTGTATGTGGAAGTGGCTTGTTCAGGGCATGAGAGAGAGAGAATAGGAGAGAGAAGTGAGTCAAACAGGGAGGAAAGGAATGTGGTGTCAATAGCTTCAATGTTACGCTTAGTGATGGTAGCCTTAGGAGGTAGAGATGGGGAAGTCGAGAGAGATAGGTTGAAGGAGAGCAGGTGGTGGTCAGAGAGGGGAAATGGGGAGTTGGAAAAATCAGAAATATCACAGCGGTGAGTGAAGACCAGATCCAGTGAGCTCCCATTCACATGGGAGGGTGAGGTCGTCCACTGGGAGAGACCAAGTGAAGAGGTGAGGTTAAGGAGTTTAGAGGCAGGGGATTGTGTGGGGATGTCAATGGGGATGTTGAAATCGCCTAGGATAATGGTGGGAATGTCAGAAGAGAGGAAGTGAGGAAGCCAGGAAGCAAAGTTGTCGATTAATTTGGAAGCAGTGCCAGGGGGGCGGTAAATGACAGCTACTCTAAGATGGACTGGTTGGAAGAGGCATATGGCGTGGACCTCAAATGTAGAGAATATAAGGGATGGTTCTGGTGGTATGAGTTGGTAGGAGTAACTAGAAGGTAAAAGGACCCCAACACCACCCCCATGGCGACCCCCAGGTCGGGGTGTGTGTGTGAATGTAAGGCCCCCAGCAGAGAGAGCAGCAGCAGAAGTAGTGTCAGAGGGCGTAATCCAAGTTTCAGTAATGGCTAGTAGGTGTAGGGAGTTGGAAATGAAAAGGTCATGAGTGGGGACCAGTTTGTTATAAACAGATCTGGCATTCCAGAGAGCACAGGATAGGGGGTATGAGTTTGTGGGAGAGATGTGAATTAGATTTTCAGGGTTGCTGTAGCGATGAGGTGGGATTAAGTTTGAGGGCAGGGATGATGAGAGAGTAGTGATGGTACGGGTGCCTGAGCTAGGAGGGGAAACTGCAGGAGGTGGGCAGGGAGGGAGGTCAGTGTGATGTGGATGGGGGTGTGGGGAGGTGACAGGGAAGGGAGAGAGGGAGCAGGGCTGAGTTGTGGGGTAGCAGGACCATGGGGCAGAGGTGAATGAAAGTGGGGTAACAGGAAAGGTGGGGGAAGGAAACAGAGGGATGGAGGGGAGACAGAGGAGGGGAGAGAGGAGGAGGTGGAGGAGACTAGGGGGGAAGGCTAAAGATACATTATTAGGTAGACACTGAGTGATGTGGGGAGTATAAGAAAACATTGACATAGTGTTAAGTAGGTAAATAGGTTGAGGGAAAGTGGAAGTAGGAGAGGAGACTGTAAGGCAATCCGAGCAGAAGAATTGCAGAAATGCAGGTGAGAAAAGCAGTGTAGGCTCAAGGGGTGTAGATTTAGTATGAAATGAGTCAAAAGCGTAGATAAAGTGGGTGCAGAAAAGTATTTGGAGTGTAAGAAATGAAAGGATTGTGAGAGGTTTAAGAAGCAATGGTAATTATGTTAGATGTTTTAAGTGTTTGCAGGTAAAATTGCATTGGTGCAGCTGTGCTTAAAAAACAAAATTACAATAATACAGATACAGGCATTTGTAGGTGAAATGGATGGTTTATGAAATGTCCAAGTAAGGTAGTTCTGTGCTATGTAATCAGATGCAACAATCAGGAGGTGAGTGATCTGAGGAGTAAGTGACTCACATTTGTTATTAGTTCTTCAGTTTTCTTTGTTTTGTTAGATTGGTGTGCTTCTGTTTTCCTTCTTTTTCACTTCGATTGAACGCTGATTGAACACTGCTGTTATGTGTCAATTTTATCACGCTTTGATAAAAATGCACGCTTAGATCAATAAATGCACAGCCAAATGGCTTTGCACGGTCTACACCATTGGACTTAAGTAGAAGACTATTACAAGTGAAACCAATAATTGAAATCTGTAACCACACCCCATCCCCTCAAATGCCAGGCAATAAATTACCTTAAAAACAACAACCAGGCATTCCACAAAGATTAAACTGGGTCTATATCATTCAAAACTTTAAAAAAGTACTTCAAAATCACATACTATGCAATAATGTTTCAATTTGCATTACCCAGCAGAATTAGCTTTGCATATATAGATATAGTGCAGCAGAATATATTGGTGGTTGTAGTCAATTGTAATTACCTGTAGGTGACAAGAAGAGAAGAAACGTCAATTCACAATCGATATCAGATGAAGATAAATTAATGCTGATTGAACACTGCTGTTATGTGTCAATTTTATCACGCTTTGATAAAAATGCACGCTTAGATCAATAAATGCACAGCCAAACGGCTTTGCACAGCCTACACCATTGGACTTAAGTAGAAGACTATTACAAGTGAAACCAATAATTGAAATCTGTAACCACACCCCACCCCCTCAAATGCCAGGCAATAAATTACCGTAAAAACAACAACCAGGCATTCCACAAAGATTAAACTGGGTCTATATCATTCAAAACTTTAAAAAAGTACTTCAAAATCACATACTATGCAATAATGTTTAAATTTGCATAACCCAGCAGAATTAGCTTTGGATCTCCAGTCCGGAGGAAGGAGATTTCATGGTTTTGGTAAACTTAAAGGATGCCTACTTACATGTTCCCATTTAGCCACTGCATCAAGCTACCTGAGGTTTGCAATTCAGGATTGTCATTACTAATTTCAGACGTTGCCATTTGGTCTGTCCACGGCTCCGAGGATTTTCACCAGGGTGATGGCGGAAATGATGGTTCTCCTTCGCAAGCAAGGAGTCACAATTATCCCGTACTTGGATGTTCTCCTGATAAAGGCGAGATCCAGGGACCAGTTGGTGCAAAACATTGCACTCTCCCTGACAGTTCTTCAACAACATGGTTGGCTCCTAAACTTGCCAAAATCGCAGTTGGTCCCAATGACGCGGTTGTTGTTTTTGGGAGTGATACTGGACACAGAAGAGGTTTTCCTCCAGTGGAAAGGCTATGGAGATCCAGAGTCTGGTCAAACAAATTCTGAAACCAGCAAGAGTGTTAATCCATCAATGCATTCGGTTGCTGGGGAAAATGGTTTTGGCCTTCGAGGCCATTCAGTTTGGCAGGTTCCATGCCAGAGTGTTCCAGTGGGACCTGTTGGACAAGTGGTCCGGATCCCACCTACACATGCACCGGAGGATAATCCTGTCTTCCAAGACCAGAATCTCACTCCATTGGTGGCTGCACAGTTCTCACCTCCTAGAGGGGCGATGGTTCGGGATCCAGGACTGGATCCTAGGGACCACGGATGCAACCCTTTCGAGGTGGGGAGCAGTCACACAGGGGGAAAACGTCCAAGGAAGATGGTCAAGTCAGGAAAGTTGTCTCCACATAAATGTTCTGGAGTTAAGGGCCATTTAATAACAGCAGACACAGTACACACTGGGACGGGTGCCCAGCATCCTCTACGGACTAAGAGAAAAGGATTTACCGGTAGGTATTAAAATTCTAGTTTCTCTAATGTCCTAGAGTATGCTGGGGACTCCGTAAGGACCATGGGGATAGACGGGCTCCGCAGGAGACATGGGCACTTTAAGAAAGACTTTAGTTCTGGGTGTGCACTGGCTCCTCCCTCTATGCCCCTCCTCCATACCTCAGTTTGATACTGTGCCCAGTTGAGACTGGGTGCTTTTCAGGAGCTCTCCTGAGCTTTCTGACAGAAAGTATTTTGTTAGGTTTTTAATTTTCAGGGAGCACTGCTGGCAACAGACTCCCTGCATCGAGGGACTGAGGGGAGAGAAGCAGCCCTACTCTCTGAGTTGCAAGGTCCTGCTTCTTAGGCTACTGGACACCATTAGCTCCAGAGGGATTGGTACGCAGGATCTCACCCTCGCCGTCCGTCCCAGAGCCGCGCCGCCGTCCCCCTCGCAGATTCAGAAGATAGAAGCCGGGTGAGTATGAGAAGAAAAGAAGACTTCAGAGGCGGCAGAAGAGTTCATGATCTTCACTGAGGTAACGCACAGCACTGCAGCTGTGCACCATTGCTCCCATACACCTCACATACTCCGGTCACTGTAAGGGTGCAGGGCGCAGGGGGGGCGCCCTGGGCAGCAATATAAACCTCTTTTTGGCAAAAATATAACATATATACAGCTGGGCACTGTATATGTATGAGCCCCTGCCAATTTTACAGTTTAAGCGGGACAGAAGCCCGTCGCCGAGGGGGCGGGGCTTCTCCCTCAGCACTCACCAGCGCCATTTTTTCTCCACAGCACCGCTGAGAGGAAGCTGCCCGGACTCTCCCCTGCTTATACCATGGTAGACAAGAGGGTTGAAAAGAGAGGGGGGGCACATAATTCGGCGCAAATGACATACAGCAGCGCTACTGGACAAACATTAAGTTACTGTGTTATTCCTGGGTTATATAGCGCTGGGGTGTGTGCTGGCATACTCTCTCTCTCTCTGTCTCTCCAATGGGCCTTGTGGGGAAACTGTCTTCAGAAAAAGCATTCCCTGTGTGTGTGTGGTGTGTCGGTACACGTGTGTCGACATGTCTGAGGAAGAAGGCTATATTAGAGAGGAGCGGGAGCAAATGAATGTGGTGTCTCCGCCGACACCTGATTGGATGGATATGTGGAATGTTTTAAATGCTAGTGTAAACTCATTGCACAAAAGATTAGACAAGGCTGAAGCTTTGGGACAGTCAGGGTCTCAACCCATGCCTGATCCTATGTCGCAGGGACTGTCAGGGTCTCATAAGTGCCCACTATCCCAGATTGTTGACACAGATACCGACACGGATTCTGACTCCAGTGTCGATTACGTTGATGCAAAGTTACAGCCAAAATTGGCAAAGTCCATTCGATATAGGATTATGGCAATAAAAGATGTTTTGCGCATCACAGAGGAACCCCCTGTCCCTGACAAGAGGGTACATATGTACAAGGGAAAGAAGCCTGAGGTAACCTTTCTCCCCTCACACGAGCTGAACGAGTTATGTGAAAAAGCTTGGGAATCTCCAGATAAAAGACTGCAGATTTCCAAAAGGATTCTTATGGCGTATCCTTTCCCATCAACGGATAGGTTACGATGGGAATCCTCCCCTAGGATGGACAAAGCATTAACACGCACAGCTACAGCTGGAAAATCAATTTTTTTACCTTATGTTCCCTCACAGCATAAGAAAGCTCTGCATTATCAAATGCAGTCCTTTCGGTCACAAAGAAACAAGAAAGTGCGAGGTGCGTCCTTTCTTGCCAGAGGTAGGGGCAGAGGAAAAAAGATGCGCAACACAGCTAGCTCCCAGGAACAGAAGTCCTCCCCGGCCTCTACAAAATCTACTGCATGACGCTGGGGCTCCACTGGCGGAGTCCGGCCCATGTGATGTCATGCAGCCGCTCTGACCACGCCTCCTGTTTCTCCGTTGCCGACCCAATATTGAAACCCTGCCCCCGCACCGCTCCATCTCCGACTTGGAAATGGAGTGTTGTTGACCCCCCTCCCCCCCCCTGCACCGATTGACAGGCAGAGGCGATCGCATTATCTGCAGGCGGATGCGTATGCTCTTAGCAATTTTTGCAGTTGGATTGCTTATTGCGATTGCAATCCAACCTGAATCAGGCCCTATTACCTATCACAATGCACTGCGGGTAGTACAAAATGGGGTTAATATAGGAGAAAAACCCCCAGAGCGGTGCTCCTTAACTGTCCCTGGTGGCTAGTGGAGCAGCTGCCCAGTAATCAGTGTCCACGCCAGTGCGCACACGGCCCGCCCCCTACAGCCACGCTGGATCACGGTATAAAGTGGGCACAGAAGCCCCTTACCACCCTTTCATCAGCGGCCTCGTGATCCCGGAGGGCGGTGTGTGTGTGACTGACCTTAGGAAGAAACCGGAGCCTCCGCTGCAGTGACCCAGCAACCGGGGCACTGGAGTATACTGTGCCGCTGGGAGTGATGGAGCTGCAGTAAATATGTCTATTAGACCTAGCCTGCTGCAGCCCTTGTAGATTCTTATTAAAAAAGTTCTTCTTTTCTTGTCAAAATTAATAGCTAAGAATAGGATGCCTGAGGCAGCCCCCTGTTAAGTGGCCTGCTACTGAAGGCACCAACTACAAACTGAGCTCCCTGTTCATGGAAGCAAGGTTATAGAGGAGGGGGCGCTGAGTATCTTGTGAACAGTCAAAAGCTTTGAGCTTGTTGGTGCCTCAGATCAAGATCCTACTCTACACCCCAATATGAATCCTTGTGGAGTCCAGTGTACCCCACAGAAGAAAAAAATGTGTCACAACCATTGGCAGCAACATAAGAATAGCTGCTGATGGGCACAATTGAGAAAGGAAGGGGGGAAAACATTTGAATCCAGCACATATATGTAATTCGAATATGTAATTTGTACCTTCCTACTTTAAAATGTAATGGATGAACCTCACCCTGTGAGAACTATCTTCATGATCAAGAGATCTCATATGCAAGATAAGTATGTGTTGGGATAGGGCTGTGGAGGGCGGCTGCTCGGGCACACCCCCGTCAAGTTAAGGAGATTCAACTGAGGAAGCACAAGGGAACTCTCATCTGGGGACAACAACTGCAGGGAGAACACATTTTCAGATGAATGTGGGAGGGCAGAAGGCTGCCTAATACTGAAGCACCCCCAAACAACAAACCAAATGCAACAACTAGTGCAAGCATTCCTGGGGGAAGGCCTGCAGCAGATGGATCCAATAACAGCTCCAGAGTTGCTCTACAAGACAAGTAAAAGGGTGTGAGCCCTGCAGCACCACCTGTACTTTGCATACACACATATAGGACAGCATCTCTTATATGCCCCAGGGTCAATAAAATAGTATCCTTATCTAGGGTATCCATACCCTCAGATAAGGTATCCGTCCATGCTGCTACAGCACTACACACCCAGGCCGACGCAATTGCCGGTCTGAGTAAGGTACCCGAATGTGTATAAATGGACTTCAGGGTTATCTCCTGTTTGCGGTCAGCAGACTCTTTGAGGGTAGCCGTATCCTGGGACGGGAGGGCTACCTTCTTGGATAAGCGTGTTAATGCTTTGTCCACCCTAGGGGAGGATTCCCATCTTAACCTATCCATTGATGGGAAAGGATACGCCATAAGAATCCTTTTGGAAATCTGCAGTCTTTTATCTGGAGATTCCCAGGCTTTTTCACATAACTCGTTCAGCTCGTGTGAGAGGGGTAAGGTTACCTCAGGCTTCTTTCCCTTGTACTTATGTACCCTCTTGTCAGGGACAGGGGGTTCCTCTGTGATGTGCAAAACATCTTTTATTGCCATAATCCTATATCGAATGGATTTTGCCAATTTTGGCTGTAACTTTGCATCATCGTAATCGACACTGGAGTCAGAATCCGTGTCAGTATCTGTGTCAACAATCTGGGATAGTGGGCGCTTATGAGACCCTGACAGTCCCTGCGACATAGGATCAGGCATGGGTTGAGACCCTGACTGTCCCGAAGCTTCAGCCTTGTCTAATCTTTTGTGCACTGAGTTTACACTAGCATTTAAAACATTCCACATATCCATCCAATCAGCTGTCGCAGAGACACCACATTAATTTGCTCCCGCTCCTCTCTAATATAGCCTTCTTCCTCAGACATGTCGACACACGTGTACCGACACACCACAAACACAGGGAATGCTTTTTCTGAAAACAGTTTCCCCACAAGGCCCTTTGGAGAGACAGAGAGAGAGAGTATGCCAGCACACACCCCAGCGCTATATAACCCAGGAATAACACAGTAACTTAATGTTTGCCCAGTAGTGCTGCTGTATGTAATTTGCGCCGAATTATGTGCCCCCCCCCCCTCTTTTCAACCCTCTTGTCTACCGTGGTTTCAGCAGGCGAGAGTCTGGGGAGCTGCCTCAGCGGTGCTGTGGAGAAAAAATGGCGCTGGTGAGTGCTGAGGGAGAAGCCCGCCCCCTCGGCGGCGGGCTTCTGTCCCGCTTAAACTGTAAAATTGGCGGGGGCTCATACATATATACAGTGCTCAGCTGTATATATGTTATATTTTTGGCAAAAAGAGGTTTATATTGCTGCCCAGGGCGCCCTGCACCCTTACAGTGACCGGAGTATGTGAGGTGTATGGGAGCAATGGCGCACAGCTGCAGTGCTGTGCGTTACTTCAGTGAAGATCATGAAGTCTTCTGCCACCGCTGAAGTCTCTTTTCTTCTCATACTCACCCGGCTTCTATCTTCCGGCTCTGCGAGGGGGACGGCGGCGCGGCTCTGGGACAGACGGCGAGGGTGAGATCCTGCGTACCAATCCCGCTGGAGCTAATGGTGTCCAGTAGCCTAAGAAGCAGGACCTTGCAACTCAGAGAGTAGGGCTGCTTCTCTCCCCTCAGTCCCTCGATGCAGGGAGTCTGTTGCCAGCAGTGCTCCCTGAAAATTAAAAACCTAACAAAATACTTTCTGTCAGAAAGCTCAGGAGAGCTCCTGAAAAGCACACAGTTTCCACTGGGCACAGTATCAAACTGAGGTATGGAGGAGGGGCATAGAGGGAGGAGCCACTGCACACCTAGAACTAAAGTCTTTCTTAAAGTGCCCATGTCTCCTGCGGAGCCCGTCTATCCCCATGGTCCTTACAGAGTCCCCAGCATCCTCTAGGACGTTAGAGAAAATAGGATTTTAATACCTACCGGTAAATCCTTTTCTCTTAATCCGTAGAGGATGCTGGGCACCCGTCCCAGTGCGTACTGTGTCTGCAGTTATTAAATGGCCCTTAACTCCAGAACATTTATGTGGAGACAACTTTCCCGACTTGACCATCTTCCTTGGATGTTTTCCCCCTGTGTGACTGCTCCCCAGCCTCGGAGGGTTGCATCCGTGGTCCCTAGGATCCAGTCCTGGATCCCGAACCATCGCCCCTCTAGGAGGTGAGAACTGTGCAGCCGCCAATGGAGTGATATTCTGGTCTTGGAAGACAGGATTATCCTCCGGTGCATGTGTAGGTGGGATCCGGACCACTTGTCCAACAGGTCCCACTGGAACACTCTAGCATGGAACCTGCCAAACTGAATGGCCTCGTAGGCCGCAACCATCTTCCCCAGCAACCGAATGCATTGATGGATTAACACTCTTGCTGGTTTCAGAATTTGTTTGACCAGACTCTGGATCTCCATAGCCTTTCCACTGGAAGAAAACCTCTTCTGTGTCCAGTATCACTCCCAAAAACAACAACCGCGTCATTGGGACCAACTGCGATTTTGGCAAGTTTAGGAGCCAACCATGTTGTTGAAGAACTGTCAGGGAGAGTGCAATGTTTTGCAACAACTGGTCCCTGGATCTCGCCTTTATCAAGAGATCATCCAAGTACGGGATAATTGTGACTCCTTGCTTGCGAAGGAGAACCATCATTTCCGCCATCACCCTGGTGAAAATCCTCGGAGCCGTGGACAGACCAAACGGCAACGTCTGAAATTGGTAATGACAATACTGAATTGCAAACCTCAGGTAGCTTGATGCAGTGGCTAAACGGAACATGTAAGTAGGCATCCTTATGTCTACCAAAACCATGAAATCTCCTTCCTCCGGACTGGAGATCCCTACCCTGAGAGATTCCATCTTGAAATTGAATTTCTTTAGGTAGAAATTGAGGGATTTCAGATTTCAGATTGGTCTGACTGAGCCTTCCGGCTTCGGGACCACGAAGAGGCTTGAATAAAAGCCTTCTCCCTGCTGACTAAGGCCGATTTGAACAATCGGTGAGGGGGAACGTCTTGAAACCCCAGTTTGTACCCTTGGGACACTATTTGTAAAACCCACGAGTCCAGGTCCAAATTAATCCAGAACTGACTGAAGTGTTTTAGACGTGCCCCCACTGGTGTGGGCTCCTGCAAGAGAGCCCCAGCGTCATGCAGTGGATTTGGCAGAAGCAGAGGACGATCTCTGCTCCTGCGATCTTGAAGAGGCTACAGACCTCTTCCCTCTTCTCCTTCCTCTACCTGCAAAGAAAAGGGAATCTTAACTTCTTGCATATCTATTGGGCCAAAATGACTGCATTAGATAATGATGCGTCTTCATCCGTTGAGAGGGAACATAGGGCAAGAAGGTTGACTTACCTGCGGGAGCTGCTGAGATCAAATTAACTAGGCCGTCGCCAAACAAGGCTTCACCTTCATAGGGAAGAGACTCCCTTTCTTCTTGGAGTCAGCATCAGCATTCCCTTGGTGAATCCACAATGCCCTCCTATACGAGACTGCCATGAAATTGGCCCGTGAACTCAAGAGTCCTATATCCCTTGCAGTCGTAAGTATGCTGCAGTGTCCTTGATATGATCCAACGTAAGGAGCATCCCATGTCTCCAGGATATCTATATCGGATGACAAGGTATTCGACCAATTCTTGAATACTACTACTCACCCATGCGCATGTAATGGCAGGTCTAAGTAATGTACCCGTGGTTACATAACTAGAAATAATGTAGCTTCCTGCATACGATCCGCTGGATTTGTGACAGGGCCCCGTGCAGAACAGGGGGTGATTCCCACTTTATTCTGTCCGCGGCAGGAAATGAATAAACAACCGGAAACATTTTGGGGATTTGAAACCATCTTGTCGAGCTGGCCCAGACTTTCTCAAACAGAGATGGAGGAACGTTACATCAGCTTTCATTATATATCTATATATACATACATATAGACCCCTTTGTCAGGAACAGCAGGGTCCTCAGTGATGTTAATATGTCCTTAATATCCACAATCATGTACTGAATGCTCCTTGCCAATATTGGATCTAATCAGGAAATATTATGGTCGACATAGGAATCAGTATCCGAGTCAGTATCAGTGTGTAGTAACTGGGCAAAATAACATTTTTGCGGGGCCTGAGGGAAAAGAAGCATAGCCATGAACATCACATCTTTTCTCTACGTCTGTGTCTGGGACACAGATTTATCCAACCTCACTCTGATATTACTGAAACTTTCACCCAGTCAGTTATTGGTGGTGCCAACAGGGCCACCATCATATGTCTGCATTCCTAATATAGTTTCCTCTTGGGAAAAACATTCAGCCACCGACATGTTGACACACATGTACCAAGTACCCACAGACACATCGGCTTATGGGGGATAGACCTACAGTAAATCTGTCAGAGGGACAGATGGGATTTTTCAGCTCACAACCCAGCGTCAAAAGTACACAGTCTGGGAAATAATAAACTCTATAGTGATAGACTTGTAACGCTCTATAGATGTGCTGGTGAGGTGAGGAAGAAGCCCCGCCGCTGTAATGGCACGCTTCTGTCCCGCTCAGAAACAAATAATTAATTACGCTGGTGGGGTAAGGACAGTGCCCAGGCACTAATGTCCACTTTTGCCAGCCTTTTGTGAGGAATTTATGCTGCCCAGGGTGCCCCCCCCCCCTTAACGCCCTGCACCCTGCAGTGCCTGTGTTTGTGTGGGAGCATGGCGCACAGCATTCCGCTCGCTGCGTGGTACCTCAGAATGCCATCTGTTCTTCTGCTACTCGCCTGTCTTCTGACTTCTGGCTCTGTAAGGGGGTGACGGTAGGCTACGAGAGTGGGCATCTAGGCGTACCCAGCGATCAGCACCCTCAGGAGCTAATGGTGTCCTGTCAGCCAGAAGTAGAGCCATTGAACTCACTAGAAGTTGGTCATACTTCTCTCCCCTAAGTCCCACGAAGCAGGGAGACTGTTGCCAGCAGCCTCCCTGAAAATAAGAAAAACTAACATAAGTCTTTTCAGAGAGACTCAGTAGAGCTCCCCTGTAGTGCATCCAGTCTCACTGGGCACAATTCTAAAACTGGAGTCTGGAGGAGGGGCATAGAGGGAGGAGACAGTTCACACCCTTTGAAAGTCTTAAAGTCCCCATGTCTCCTGCGGATCCCGTCTATACCCCATGGTTCTTAATGTGATCCCAGCATCCTCTAGGACGTATGAGAAAACAAATAACGCACACACGAGGAGAGAACAAAGGAAGCTATAAGGAGGGGAGGGGAGGGGGGGGGGTAAGGTAAGGTAGTAAAGGCATATTGGATAAACTACAACCTTATACATATTCATTAATGTACCAGTAGTTAGAAGTAGAAGAGCTCTAACAGAAACCACAAAGCTTATCTAAAGCCACACCACACTGGATATGCCCAATCTCATTTGATCTTTGAAGCAAAGCAGTATTGGACTTTGTTACTACCAAGCAGTCTCCCATCCATGTATTATCAGATTCTTTAGGTGTTTTTAAACTACCAACACCCTTTTCTTGGTACATTTAATTTTTACACGTATTCTTTTATGTACCAGAAGTTAGAAGTAGAAAAGCTCTAACAGAAACCACGAGCTCATCTACAGTCACAGCACACTGGATTTGCCCAATCTCTCCTGATCATGGAAGCTGAGCAGTGTTGGTCCTGGTTTTAGTACTTGGATGGGAGACCACCAGGAAATACCAGGAGCTGTGTGTATTTTTACAATACCAACACCGTTCTCTTGATGCATTCCATTTTGAAACATTGGGGCAGATCTATTAAGCCTGGTGAACTGATAAAGTGCAAGGTGATAAAGTACCAGCCAGTCAGCTCCTAACTGTCATTTTTCAAACCCAGCCTGTGACATGGCAATTAGGAGCTGATTGGCTGGTACTTTATCACCATGCAAATTATCATTCCACCAGGTTTAATAAATCGGCCGCTTATTCATTTATGTACTAGTAGTTAGAAGTAGAAGAACTCTAACAGAAACCACTAAGCTCATCTACAGCCACACCACACTGTATATGCCCAATATCACCTGATCTTAGGCCTGGTTTGTTCTTGGATGTGAGACCACCTGGGAATACCAGGTGCTGTAGGTAGTTTTATACTACCAACACCGTTCTCTTGATGCATTCTATTTTGAAACTTATTCATTGATGTAGAAGTTAGAAACAGCAAAAATCATCTACAGCCGCATCACACTGGATATGTCCAATCTCATCTGATGTTGGAAGCTAAGCAGTGTTGTGCCTGGTTAGTTTTTGGATTTCAGGTCCTGCCTTCTGGTTTGGCCACGGCACCTCGGAAATTCACCAAGGTCATGGCCGTGATGACGACCCTTCACCATCGGTGGACCAGGGAGGAATCTCTCCTCCCGATAAACATTCTGGAATTGCGGGCAGTGTTCAATTCATTGATACTGGCCCTGCCTCTAGTACAGAACAGGCCTGTTCAAGTACAATCGGACAACGCCACCACGGTAGTGTACACAAATCATCAAGTCGGCACTCGAAACTGCATGGCAAAGCTGGAAGTATAAAAAAATCCTCAGTTGGGTAGAACGTCATCTGCCAGCAATATCGGCAGTGTTCATTCCCGGAGTCCTCAACTGGGAAGCGGATTTCCTCAGTCGTCAGGACGCTCACGCTGGAGAGTGGAGAGGCTGCAGCAGAAATATCTGCACTGGTGTCAGTAGGTGACTGAGGCAGGGATGACTGGGAGATAGTGGGTGACTGAAGCATGTATGAGTGGGATATAGTGGGTGACTGAAGCCGGGGTGACTGGGAGATAGTGGGTGACTGATGCAGGGGTGACAGTGATAGTGGGTGACTTAGGCAGGGGTGACAGGGAGATAGTGGGTTACTGAGGGAGGGGTGATAGGAAGGGGTTGGGTAAGTATGGGAAGAAAGTGGGTGACAGGGATAATAAATGAATAAGGCAGGGATGATAGGGAGATAGTGGATGACTGTGGCAGGGGTGACAGGGACAGTAAGAGACTGAGGCAGGGTTGACAGGGATAGTGGGTGACTGAAGCAGGGGTGATAGAGTGACAGTGGGTGACTGAGGCAGGGGTGACAGGGATAGTGGGTGACTGAGGCAGGGGTCGCAGGTATAGTGGTTGACTGAGGCAGCGGTGACTGGGAGATAGTGGGTAACTGAGGCAGGGGTGACAGGGAAAGTGTGCGACTCAGGCAGGGGTGATAGGGAGATAGTGGGCAGCATATCTCTGCCTCACTGCAGCAGCACATTCCTGCTTCACTGACAGCAGCACATCCCTGCAACGTTGACAGCAACACATCCCTGCAACATTGACGGCAGCACATCCCTGCCTCATTGACGGCAGCACATCCCTGCCTCACTTATAGCAGCACATCCCTGCCTCGCTGACAGCAACACATCACTGCCTCGCTGACAGCAGCACATCACTGCTTCACTGACAGCAGCACATCACTGCTTCACTGACAGCAGAACATCCCTGCCTCACTGGCAGCAGCACATCCCTGCTTTATTGACAGCTGTATATAGGGCCTAATTAAGACCTGATCCCTGCTGTGCATATTCACACAACAGGAGATCAGGTCTGAAGTGCGTGTGTGCTGGTGCCACAGTGCACCGGCACATGCCAGAGATGCGATCAGCATCTCTGCCCAGTGAGCGCCTCTGCCTGATTGACAGGTAGAGGCGGTCACTGGGCAGGAGGAGTCGGGCCAGCGGCGTTGTGCCGCCATTTTGGGGGCACAGTCAGGACAACGCAGACATGACCGGACCGTATGGGGGCGGGGCCGTGACGGCTGTGTGACCCGGACAGCAACGGGCCTTATTTACTAAAATCTCAGATAAATTTTATGGCATTTATGTGCAGTCTAGTTTGCACAGTTGATAGAGTGTTGATCTTGCACTATCAATGTAAGCCTCACATAGGTTTGATACACATGTAAGTTTGTTTTTATTTTACTACATTGTGGTTTGTGGCTCTATACCATGTAATGCATGTCTTTTAACAGTAGTCAAGTCTTCCAATGTGCTTGTTAGTGAAACCCAATACATAGCTTTATTTTATTTTGTTTCTTCAAATATTACATAGTAACATAGTATCTGAGGTTGAAAAAAGACAATTGTCCATCGAGTTCAACCTATTTGTGGTGTCCTATGCATGATGATTTTACTAAAATTTCTGACTGATGCTGCTGTCAGCCATTGCATTTTATCCCTATTTATAGTAACTATAATGCATGACTATGCACCATACCCCTGGATATCCTTATCCAATAGGAATTTATCTAACCCATTCTTAAAGGTGTTGACAGATTCCGCCATTACAACTCCCTCGGGCAGGGAATTCCAAACACGTATTGTCCTTACCGTGAAAAAGCCTTTACGCTGTATTGTGCGGAATCTCCTCTCCTCTAACCTGAGCGAGTGTCCACGAGTCCTCTGTGTTGATCTAACCAGAAACAGGTCCCGCGCAAGCTCTGTGTATTGTCCCCTTATATATTTGTAGATGTTGATCATATCCCCTCTTAGTCTCCGCTTTTCCAATGTAAACATGCCTAGTCTTTCAAGCCTTTCCTTGTATTCCATCATCTCCATGCCCTTAATTAGTTTGGTCGCCCTCCTCTGTACCTTTTCAAGCTCCAGGATATCCTTTTTGTAGTACGGTGCCCAGAACTGTACACAGTATTCAAGGTGTGGCCTCACTAGTGATTTATATAACGGGAGTATAATACTCTCGTCCCTAGCATCAATACCCCGTTTTATGCATGCTAATATCTTATTAGCCTTCTTTGCTGCAGTCCTACTTTGGGTACTACTGCTTAGCTTGCTATCTATGAGGACACCTAAGTCCTTTTCCAGTACAGAATCCCCTAATTTTACCCCATTTAGTAGGTAGGCATATGTCTTATAACTTTTTTTTTTCAATATATAAACATTTTTATTATAAGATTTTCAATGACACAAGTACATCCAAGTTGCAGATTATGGATTGTGAAGGACAAATCAACCATATAAACAATTTAAGCAATTTAAATTGCATGCAGGTAGTAGAATATCAAACTCCTTGGATGAAAGTTGGTCGTAATAAACTAGGATAGAAAAGAATAAAGTAGAAAATAAGATTTTAAACCTACCGGTAAATCTTTTTCTCGTAGTCCGTAGAGGATGCTGGGGACTCCGTAAGGACCATGGGGATAGACGGGCTCCGCAGGAGACATGGGCACTTTAAGAAAGACTTTAGTTCTGGGTGTGCACTGGCTCCTCCCTCTATGCCCCTCTATGCCAGTTAGAGAAACTGTGCCCAGAGGAGACTGACAGTATGAGGAAAGGATTTTGTTAATCCAGGGCAAGATTCATACCAGCCACACCAATCACACCGTATAACTTGTGATAAACTACCCAGTTATGAGTACGAAAAAACAACATACTGTAGCATCAGTGCAGGACCGATGCAACTATAACATAACCCTTATTGAAGCAATAACTATATACAAGTATTGCAGAAGTAGTCCGCACTTGGGACGGTCGCCCAGCATCCTCTACGGACTTCGAGAAAAAGATTTACCGGTAGGTTTAAAATCTTATTTTCTCTAACGTCCTAGAGGATGCTGGGGACTCCGTAAGGACCATGGGGATTATACCAAAGCTCCAAAACGGGCGGGAGTGCGCGGATGACTCTGCAGCACCGATTGAGCAAACATGAGTTCCTCCTCAGTCAGGGTATCAAACTTATAGTATTTTGAAAAGGTGTTTGAACCCGACCAAGTAGCAGCTCGACACAGCTGTAGTGCCGAGACCCCTCGGGCAGCCGCCCAAGAAGAGCCCACTTTCCTCGTGGAATGGGCCTAGACCGATTTCGGTAACTGCAATCCAGCCATAGAATGCGCTTGCTGAATCGTGTTACAAATCCAGCGAGCAATAGCCTGCTTTGAAGCAGGGGCACCAATCTTGTTGGTTGCATATAGGACAAACAGCGCTTCAGTTTTCCTGACTCTAGCCGTCCTGGCCACGTAAATTTTCAAAGCCCTGACCACATCAAGTAACTCGGAATCCTCCAAGTCACGCGTAGCCAAAGGCACCACAATAGGTTGGTTCATATGAAAAGATGAGACCACTTTTGGTAGGAATTGAGGACGGGTCCGCAATTCCGCTCTATCCACATGGTACACCAAATATGGGCTTTTATGTGACAAAGCCGCTAATTCCGACACTCGCCTAGCCGAAGCCAAGGCTAATAACATGACCACCTTCCATGTGAGATATTTTAACTCCACCGTTTTAAGTGGTTCAAACCAGTGTGATTTTAGAAAACTTAACACCACGTTAAGGTCCCAAGGTGCCACCGGAGGCACAAAAGGAGGCTGAATATGCAGCACTCCTTTTACAAAAGTCTGAACTTCTGGAAGAGAAACCAATTCTTTTTGAAAGAAAATGGATAAGGCCGAAATCTGGACCTTAATAGAGCCTAATTTTAGGCCCAAATTCACTCCAGTTTGTAGGAAGTGAAGGAAACGGCCCAGATGGAATTCTTCCGTAGGAGCATTCCTGGCCTCACACCAAGAAACATAATTTCGCCATATACGGTGTAATGTTTTGACGTTACATCCTTCCTAGCCTTTATCAGCGTAGGGATGACCTCAACCGGAATGCCTTTCACTGCTAGGATCCGGCATTCAACCGCCATGCCGTCAAACGCAGCCGCGGTAAGTCTTGGAACAGACAGGGCCCCTGATGCAACAGGTCCTGTCTTAGAGGAAGAGGCCACGGATCTTCTGTGAGCATTTCCTGCAGATCCGGATACCAGGTCCTCCGTGGCCAATCTGGAACAATGAGGATTGTTCTCACTTTTGTCTTATTATCCTTAACACCTTGGGTATGAGAGGAAGAGGAGGAAATACATAGACCGGCCGGAACACCCACAGTGTCACTAGGGTGTCTACAGCTACTGCCTGAGGGTCTCTTGACCTTGCGCAATACCTCTGTAGCTTTTTGTTGAGCCGGGACGCCATCATGTCTATCTGTGGCAGTTCCTACCGACTTGTAATCTGTGCAAAGACTTCCTGATGAAGTCCCCACTCTCCCGGATGTAGGTCGTGTCTGCTGAGGAAGTCTGCTTCCCAGTTGTCCACTCCCAGAATGAACACTGCTGACAGTGCGCTTGCGTGATTCTCCACCCAGCGAAGAATTCTGGTGGCTTGTGCCATCGCCACTCTGCTCCTTGTGCCGCCTTGGCGGTTTACATGAGCCACTGTGGTGACGTTGTCTGACTGGATCAGAACCGGTTGGTCGCGAAGTAAGGTCTCCGCTTGACGTAGGGCATTGTATATGGCCCCTAGTTTCAGGATGTTGATATGAAGACAAGTCTCTTGACTTGACCAAAGACCTTGGATATTTCTTCCCTGTGTGACTGCTCCCCAACCTTGGAGGCTTGCCTCTGTGGTCACCAGGATCCAGTCCTGAATGCCGAATCTGCGTCACTCGAGAAGGTGAGCACTCTGCAGCCACCACAGGAGTGATACCCTGACCCTGGGGGACAGGGTGATCAACCAATGCATCTGTAAATGTGACCCAGACCACTTGTCCAGTAGGTCCCATTGGAAAGTCCTCGCATGGAACCTGCCGAATGGAATGGCTTCGTATGATGCCACCATCTTTCCCAGGACTCGAGTACAGTGATGCACTGACACAAGTTTTGGTTTCAATAGGTTCCTGACAAGAGTCATGAGTTCCTGGGCCTTTCCTATCGGGAGATAAACTCTCTTCTGGTCTGTGTCCAGAATCATGCCCAAGAAAGACAGACGAGTCGTAGAAACCAACTGCGACTTTGGGATATTGAAAATCCAGCCGTGTTGCTGTAACACTTTCAGTGAAAGTGATACGCTGTTCAGCAACTGCTCTCTTGATCTCGCTCAAGTACGGGATAATTGTGACACCTTGCTTACGCAGGAGAACCATCATTTCCGCCATTACCTTGGTGAAAATTCTCTGGGCCGTGGAGAGACCAAACAGCAACGTCTGAAATTGGCAATGACAGTCCTGTACCGCAAATCTGAGGTACGCCTGATGAGGTGGATAAATGGGGACATGAAGGTATGCATCCTGTACACAAATGCGGACAACAGGTGTCAAGCCGTGTGTTGCCTTTGTCAAGCTGTAATAAGTAGGGATAAGGACGTTAACCACCTCGGAACATCCTCCCTTATACGACACCTGCAGCGCATTCATCATAAGTCAGTGACAAGTTCAAAAACTTTGGATGACAGCGGAAGCAGTCCACTGACCACTAAATCCCTTCCTCTTGTAACCAAGCTCCTGCAAACCACACCACCAACTCCCTCAGTGTCAATTTCCTCCTTAGACAGGAAAGCCAATAGTCCTGCAGGCCATGTCACTGGCAAGTCTGACGAGTCCTCTCCTGCCTGGGATTCCTCCGATGCATCCTTGAGTGTAACGCCTACTGCTGCTGGCGCTGCTGTTGTTGCTGCTGGGAGTCGATCGTCATCCCAGAGGGGAAGTCGGAAGACCACTTGTACTACTTCCAGTAGGCAATTGACTGTCCAACAGTCCTTTGCGAGGAAGATGAAATATCACAGCAGTCATCCTGCTGCAAAGCGGATAACTCAGGTCTTGTCAGCCTGGGTGGTGAGAAACGTGGTTCCGGTATCCATCGTTAATTCAGAGGCAACTAGAGACTTGATTGAGGTACTGTGTCCCCGGTACCAAATGCCATCTAGGTTCCATTTCTCTAGGCAGGCGATACCGAAAATGTACACAGACCTCAGAAAAAGAGAGTCACCAGTGTCCTAAAAAATGCAGTTGTACCCAAGGTCCACTAGTCCACATGTCCGTGGTTAAGTGGAGCAGGGCAGACTCAGGACTATATGACTGTGACAGCCCACTGGGTAGATGTATTGCCTCCCGCAGCAAGAACAGCAGCGGCGGCACCAGTAGCAGCATCTCGCAAATGCCAACTCGTTCCTAGGCAGACTACGCTTTGTATCACCGCTTTCCATAAGAGGCACACAGCTGACAACCTCTTACGGAAACTGAGGAACATCATCGCAGAATGGCTTACCCCAATTGGACTCTCCTGGGGATTTGTGACATCGGACAATGCCACCAATATTGTGCGTGCATTACATCTGGGCAAATTCCAGCACGTCCCATGTTTTGCACATACATTGAATTTGGTGGTGCAGAATTATTTAAAAAAACGACAGGGGCGTGCAAGAGATGGTGTCGGTGGCCCGAAGAATTGCGGGCCACTTTCTGCATTCAGCCACCGCGTGCCGAAGACTGGAGCACCACCAAACATTCCTGCACCTGCCCTGCCATCCTCTGAAGCAAGAGGTGGTAACGAGGTGGAATTCAACCCTCTATATGCTTCAGAGGATGGAGGAGCAGCAAAAGGCCATTCAAGCCTATACATCTACCCACGATATAGACAAAGGAGGGGGAATGCACCTGACTCAAGCGCAGTGGAGAATGATTTCAACGTTGTGTAAGGTTCTGCAACCCTTTGAACTTGCCACACGTGAAGTCAGTTCAGACACTGCCAGCCTGAGTCAGGTCATTCCCCTCATCAGGCTTTTGCAGAAGAAGCTGGAGACATTGAAGGAGGAGCTAAAACAGAGCGATTCCGCTAGGCATGTGGGACTTGTGGATGGAGCCCTTAATTCGCTTAACCAGGATTCAATCTGTTGAAATCAGAGCAATACATTTTGGCCACCGTGCTCGATCCTAGATTTAAAACCTACATTGTATCTCTCTTTCCGGCAGACACAAGTCTGCAGAGGTTCAAAGACCTGCTGGTGAGAAAATTGTCAAGTCAAGCGGAACGTGACCCGTCAACAGCTCCTCCTTCACATTCTCCCGCAACTGGGGGTGCAAGGAAAAGGCTAAGAATTCCGAGCCCACCCGCTGGCGGTGATGCAGGGCAGTTTGGAGTGAGGGCTGACATCTGGTCCGGACTGAAGGACCTGGCAACGATTACTGACATGTCGTCTACTGTCACTACATATGATTCTGTCACCTTTGAAAGAATGGTGGAGGATTATATGAGTGACCGCATCCAGGTAGGCACGTCAGACAGTCCGTATGTATACTGGCAGGAAAAAGAGGCAATTTGGAGGCCCTTGCACAAACTGGCTTTATTCTACCTAAGTTGCCCTCCCTCCAGTGTGTACTCCAAAAGAGTGTTTAGTGCAGCCGCTCACCTTGTCAGCAATCGGCGTACGAGGTTACTTCCAGAAAATGTGGAGAAGATGATGATCATCAAAATGAATTATAATCAATTCCTCCGTGGAGACATTTACCAGCACTTGCCTCCAGAAAGTACACAGGGATCTGAGATGGTGGATTCCAGTGGGGACGAATTAATAATATGTGAGGGGGGCGATGTACACAGTGAAAGGGGTGAGGAATCGGAGGATGATGAGGTGGACATCTTGCCTCTGTAGAGCCAGTTTGTGCAAGGAGAGATTGAGTGCTTCTTTTTTGGTGGGGGCCCAAACCAACCAGTCATTTCAGTCAGCCGTGTGGCAGACCCTGTTGCTGAAATGATGGGTTCGTCAATGTTTTTCTTTTCAATCTAAGCCCCTGCAGTTTTCTGTAAGAATCTGCTTCGCTATGATGATCAACAAGTCACAAGGGCAAACACTCAGGGCTGGAGGTGTAGATCTTAGGACCAGCTGCTACAAGCATGGCAAAGGTGTCACTATCATTGGTGACACCCAGAGAGGCAGCGAGGGAGATTGTAATGCAGTGCGCGCAGATAAGCAGCGCAATGGTAAAAAGGAGGCATGGTCTCATAGGTAGGGGTGTGGCCTGTTTTCCTGAATCTCCATTTTGTTGCTCCGGGTATCCCGGGGGTTGAGTGCTGCTGGCTCCTGCACAGTGACAGAAACTGGGTGTTGCACGTAATGTTACAGTGAAACACCCATATTCTGTCACTGAAGAGGAGCCGGCACTTTGGTGTCACCCCCCTTGGCGGGTGACACTCGGGTGTGGGCAGCAACCCCGTTGTGATGCCACTGACCCATGGGAAGCTTTACGTGGCTTACACATGTGTTAGTAGCCCCAAGCATCTTTTGTGTTAGTCCCTGAAGAAAAACTTCAAATATTTACAAATACATTTTGTAATCAATGGGCCCAATTCAGTAAGGATTGCAAAGTAACAGAATTTGCAATCCTTTGGTTCGCATGCTGGGGCCACCCAGCATGCCGCCTCCCTTCTTGACCACGCTGAAATTGCAGTCTCAGTGCAGTTCAGCGTGATCATAAAAAATGGGTTAGCCTCCTGTTGGTGCAGACTGTATATGTGCGCAGGAAGCCGCCACCATTTTTGTGATCGCAGCTGCTGCATGTGATGTCATGCAGCAGCTCTGACCACGCCTCCTGTTTCTCCGTTGCCGACCCCATTTTGTAGCCCTGCCCATGCACCGCTCCATCTCTGACTTGGAAATGGATTGTTGCTGACCCCCCCCCCAGCACCGATTGACAGTCAGAAGCGATCGCATTATCTGCGGGGTGCCGCAGAAAATGCAGGCGCATGCGTATGCTCTTAGCAATTTTTGCAGTTGGATTGCTTATTGCGATTGCAATCCAACCTGAATCAGGCTCTATTACCTATCACAATGCACTGCGGGTAGTACAAAATGGGGTTAATATAAGAGAAAACCCCCCCCAGAGCTGTGCTCCTTAACTGTCCCGGTGGCTAGTGGAGCGGCTGCCCAGTAATCAGTGTCCACGCCAGTGCGCACATGGCCCACCCCCTACAGCCACGCTGGATCACGGTATAGTGTGGGCACAGAAGTCCCTTACCTCCCTTTCATCAGCGGCCTCGTGATCCCGGAGGGCGGTGTGTGTGTGACTGACCTTAGGAAGAAACCGGAGCCTCCGCTGCAGTGACCCAGCAACCAGGGCACGGGAGTATACTGCGCCGCTGGGAGTGATGGAGCTGCAGTAAAGATGTCTATTAGACCTAACCTGCTGCAGCCCTTGTAGATTCTTATAAAAAAAAGTTCTTCTTTTCTTGTCAAAATTAATAGCTAAGAATAGGCTGCCTGAGGCAGCCCCCTGTTAAGTGGCCTGCTACTGAAGGCACCAACTACAAACTGAGCTCCCTGTTCATGGAAGCGAGGTTATAGAGCAGGGGGCGCTGAGCATCTTGGGAACAGTCAAAAGCTTTGAGCCTGTTGGTGCCTCAGATCAAGATCCTACTCTACACCCCAATGTGAATCCTTGTGGAGTCCAGTGTACCCCACAGAAGAAATGAATGTGTCACACCCATTGGCAGCAACATTAGAATAGCTGCTGATGGGCACAATTGAGAAAGGAAGGGGGGAAAACATTTGAATCCAGCACATATATGTAATTTGAATATGTAATTTGTACCTTCCTACTTTAAAATGTAATGGATGAACCTCACCCTGTGAGAACTATCTTCATGATCAAGAGATCTCATACGCAAGAAAAGCATGTGTTGGGATAGGGCTGTGGAGGGCGGCTGCTCGAGCACACCCCCGTCAAGTTAAGGAGATTCAACTGAGGAAGCACAAGGGAACTCTTGTCTGGGGACAACAACTGCAGGGAGACCACATCTTTTCAGATGAAAATGAGAGGGCAGAAGGCTGCCTAATACTGAAGCACCCTCAAACATCAAACCATATGCAACAACTAGTACAAGCATTCCTGGGGAAAGGTCTGCAGCAGACGGATTTGCATACGGTGATGTCATCCAAGCAGTGGGCCAAAGTTGGCTGGAACCCTCATCTGCATATGAAAAGAGATAAGGGGCGCTTGGATGACCCCTAGTTCGCATTGAACACCCCCCACCCTCCTTTGGTGTGGGGCTCATGTTGGCCATGCCCCAGCCCCTGAAGCATTCAAGCTGATTTCTTGCAGCAGCTGGGCACTGTAACAGCTCCAGAGCTGCTCTGTAAGGCAAATAAAAGGGTGTGGGCCCTGCAACACCACCTGTAGTTCGCATTGTGCGTTGGAAGGCACAAAGTAAGCAGACGGGAGAAGTCAGGATAGTGCGCAAGGGCATAGAAGGGAGGGGCTCAAGAAAAGAGAAGTGGAAACAGACAGCAAACTAGGCTGGAGAGAGACCTGAGACAATGAGATCTAAATTATACAAGAGCCAACCAGGGGAAAGCACAAATGCAGTCCCCCCCCCCCTCCCTACCACAAATTATGCAGTCGAGATTCCCACATTTGGGGAAATCACAGAGGTCAGCATACCCAGAATGCAATGAATGAACCTCACCCTGGGAAAACAATCTTCATGACCATGGTATCACCTAAGCAAAATAAGTATGATTTGAGATAGGGCTGGGGAGGGCCGCTGCTCAGGCACACCTCCGTCAAGTAAAGGAGATTCAACTGAGGCAGCACAAGGGAACTCTCATCTGGGGACAACAACTGCAGGGAGAACACATTTTCAGATGAATGTGTGAGGGCAGAAGGCTGCCTAATACTGAAGCACCCCCCAAACAACAAACCAAATGCAACAACTAGTGCAAGCATTCCTGGGGGAAGGCCTGCAGCAGATGGATTCGCATATGGTGATGTCATCCAAGCAATGGGTATAGTTGGCTGCAACCCTCGTCTGCATATGAAAAGAGAAAATGGTCACGCAGGGCATGGCGGCCTTTGTGGGGTTGCGCTTGGATGACCCCTAGATCGCTTTATACACCCCCATCAGTGTGGGGCTCATGTTGGCCATGCCCCAGCCCCTGAAGCATTCAAGCTGATTTCTTGCAGCAGCTGGACCCAGTAACAGCTCCAGAGTTGCTCTACAAGACAAGTAAAAGGGTGTGAGCCATGCAGCACCACCTGTAGTTTGCATACACACATATATAGGACAGCATCTCTTATATGCCTCAGGGGCAATAAAATAGTATCCTTATCTAGGGTATCCGTCCATGCCGCTACAGCACTACACACCCAGGCCGACGCAATTGCCGGTCTGAGTAAGGTACCTGAATGTGTATAAATGGACTTCAGGGTAATCTCCTGTTTGCGGTCAGCAGACTCTTTGAGGGTAGCCGTATCCTGGGACGGGAGGGCTAACTTCTTGGATAAGCGTGTTAATGCTTTGTCCACCCAAGGGGAGGATTCCCATCGTAACCTATCCGTTGATGGGAAAGGATACGCCATAAGAATCCTTTTGGAAATCTGCAGGAGATTCCCAAGCTTTTTCACATAACTCGTTCAGCTCGTGTGAGGGGAAAAAGGTTACCTCAGGCTTCTTTCCCTTGTACATATGTACCCTCTTGTCAGGGATAGGGGGCTCCTCTGTGATGTGCAAAACATCTTTTATTGCCATAATCATATATCAAATGTATTTTGCCAATTTTGGCTGTAACTTTGCATCATCGTAATCGACACTGGAGTCAGAATCCGTGTCGGTATCTGTGTCAACAATCTGGATAGTGGGCACTTATGAGACCCTGACAGTCCCTACGACATAGGATCAGGCATGGGTTGAGACCCTGACTGTCCCAAAGCTTCAGCCTTGTCTAATCTTTTGTGCAATGAGTTTACACTAGCATTTAAAACATTCCACATATCCATCCAATCAGGTGTCGGCGGAGACACCACATTCATTTGCTCCCGCTCCTCTCTAATATAGCCTTCTTCCTCAGACATGTCGACACACGCGTACCGACACACCACACACACAGGGAATGCTTTTACTGAAGACATTTCCCCCACAAGGCCCTTTGGCAGAGCTGGCCCTAACCAATATGATGCCCTAGGCAAGATTTTGCCTGGTGCCCCCTAGCACCACCGCTGGTTCCGCCTCTGACCTTGCACCTCTTTCCCAGCACCATCAACCCTCACCCATAACAGTACTTATTTTGGTGTTTGTACCCCCTATATTTTAAACAGGAACAGTTCGCACATTTGGCGCACAGTCCAAAAAGGGGTGTGTTTTTGCTGGCAATGGGCATGTCCACACAATAGTACCCCCAATTAAAATTCCGCCACACAGTACTGCAATTTTATTCACATTTGATCACACGATAGTGTCCATAATTCACATTACATCCCACAGTAGTATCACTTTACCTTATAAACGTTACTTCTCACAGTAGTGCTCCTTATTCACATTACATCACACTGAATTGCTCCTTATTTACATTACACCACACCCTATTGCTCTTTATTCACATTAGACGACACAGTAAATGCCCTTTCTATACGCAACGCTACATATTAGAGCACCTTATACACATAATGCCACACATTAGTAATGCATTTATACACAATTCCACACAGTAATGCCCCTTACACATATGAGACACATCATTAATGTCCTTATAAACATAATGCGTCTTACACATTATGACAACCTTTATTAATGCCCTTTTACACATAATGGCCCTCATTCCGAGTTGTTAGCTCGCAAGCTGCTTTTAGCAGCATTGCACATGTTAAGCCGCCGCCTACTGGGAGTGAATCTTAGCTTATCAAAATTGCGAACGAAAGATTAGCAGAATTGCGAATAGACACTTCTTAGCAGTTTCTGAGTAGCTCCAGACTTACTCGACAACTGTGATCAGTTCAGTCAGTTTCGTTCCTGGTTTGACGTCACAAACACACCCAGCGTTCGCCCAGACACTCCCCCGTTTCTTCAGACACTCCCGCGTTTTACCCAGAAACGGCAGCGTTTTTTCACACACACCCATAAAACGGCCAGTTTCCGCCCAGAAACACCCACTTCCTGTCAATCACACTACGATCAGCAGAACAAAGAAAAAACCTCGTAATGCCGTGAGTAAAATACCTAACTGCATAGCAAATTTACTTTGCGCAGTCGCAGAGCGAACATTGCGCATGCGCAATTAGCTGAAAATCGCTGCGATGCGAAGAAAATTACAGAGCGAACAACTTGGAATGACCACCCTTGCGCATGCGCAATTAGCGGAAAATCGCTGCGATGCGAAGAAAATTACCGAGCGAACAACTCGGAATGACCACCAATGTCCCTTACACATATGCCGCACATTATTAATGCCCTTATACACATAATGACACACATAGTGCCCCTTACACATATGTTGCACATTATTAATGCATTTTTACATGACACACATAATGCTCCTTACTCATATTCCGAACACTACTGCACAATCAACCCACTCACATGCACACAGCACTCACACTGCCACTAACACTGTGACCTCTGCCTCTGCTTGGATACAGATGTGTCCTCATAAATCTTGCCTCAATGCTAACGTTGGGGCACCTTTTTTTTATTAAAATGCATCTTATTTGCATTGCTATGTTGTTAGGATGCACACGCAGCTTCTGCTGATTAAAATAATATGCAGCACGCCTATATACTGTGTGAGACTGTGGCTGTATCTGCATATGAAATGCTACACACAGAATATAGGCATGCCGCATATCATTTTAATCAGCAGAAGTTGCTGATGCCCCTAGGCATATCAAATGCCCTAGGCAATTGCCTAGTTTGCCTATGCCTATGGCCGGCTCTGCCCTTTGGAGAGACAGAGAGAGAGTATGCCTGCACATACCCCAGCGCTATATAACCCAGGAATAGCACAGTAACTTAATTTTGCACAGTAGCGCTGCTGTATGTAATTTGCGCCAAATTATGTGCCCCCCCCTCTCTTTTCAACCCTCTTGTCTACCGTGGTATAAGCAGGGGAGAGTCCGGGGAGCTTCCTCAGCGGTGCTGTGGAGAAAAAATGGCGCTGGTGAGTGCTGAGGGAGAAGCCCCGCCCCCTCGGCGGCGGGCTTCTGTCCCGCTTAAACTGTACAATTGGCGGGGGCTCATACATATATACAGTGCCCAGCTGTATATATGTTATATTTCTGCCAAAAACAGGTTTATATTGCAGCCCAGGGCGCCCCCCCTGCGCCCTGCACCCTTACAGTGACCGGAGTATGTGAGGTGTATGGGAGCAATGGCGCACAGCTGCAGTGCTGTGCGTTACCTCAATGAAGATCATGAAGTCCTCTGCCGCCTCTGAAGTCTTCTTTTCTTCTCATACTCACCCGGCTTCTATCTTCCGGCTCTGCGAGGGGGACGGCGGCGCGGCTCTGGGACGGACGGCGAGGGTGAGATCCTGCGTACCAATCCCTTTGGAGCTAATCCCTTTGGAGCTAATGGTGTCCAGTAGCTTAAGAAGCAGGACCTTGCAACTCGGAGAGTAGGGCTGCTTCTCTCCCCTCAGTCCCTCGATGCAGGGAGTCTGTTGCCAGCAGTGCTCCCTGAAAATTAAAAACCTAACAAAATACTTTCTGTCAGAAAGCTCAGGAGAGCTCCTGAAAAGCACCCAGTCTCCACTTGGCACAGTATCAAACTGAGGTATGGAGGAGGGGCATAGAGGGAGGAGCCAGTGCACACCCAGAACTAAAGTCTTTCTTAAAGTGCCCATGTCTCCTGCGGAGCCGTCTATCCCCATGGTCCTTACGGAGTCCCCAGCATCCTCTAGGACGTTAGAGAAAATAGGATTTTAATACCTACAGGTAAATCCTTTTCTCTTATTCCGTAGAGGATGCTGGGCACCCGTCCCAGTGCGTACTGTGTCTGCAGTTATTAAATGGCCCTTAACTCCAGAACATTTATGTGGAGACAACTTTCCCGACTTGACCATCTTCCTTGGACGTTTTCCCCCTGTGTGACTGCTCCCCAGCATCGGAGGGTTGCATCCATGGTCCCTAGGATCCAGTCCTGAATCCCGAACCTTCGCCCCTCTAGGAGGTGAGAACTGTGCACCCACCAATGGAGTGAGATTCTGGTCTTGGAAGACAGGATTATCCTCCGGTGCGTGTGTAGGTGGGATCCGGACCACTTGTCCAACAGGTCCAACTGAAAAACTCTGGCATGGAACCAGCCAAACTGAATGGGCTCGTAGGCCGCAACCATCTTCCCCAGCAACCAAATGCATTGATGGATTAACACTCTTGCTGGTTTCAGAATTTGTTTGACCAGACTCTGGATCTCCAGAGCCTTTCCACTGGAAGAAAACCTCTTCTGTGTCCAGTATCACTCCCAAAAACAACAACCGCGTCATTGGGACCAACTGCGATTTTGGCAAGTTTAGGAGCCAACTATGTTGTTGAAGAACTGTCAGGGAGAGTGCAATGTTTTGCACTAACTGGTCCCTGGATTTCGCCTTTATCAAAAGATCATCCAAGTACGGGATAATTGTTACTCCTTGCTTGCGATCACCCTGGTGAAAATCCTCGGAGCCGTGGACAGACCAAACGGCAATGTCTGAAATTGGTAATGACAATACTGAATTGCAAACCTCAGGTAGCTTGATGCAGAGGCTAAATGGGAACATGTAAGTAGGCATCCTTTATGTCTACCAAAACCATGAAATCTCCTTCCTCTGGACTGGAGATCACTGCACTGAGAGATTCCATCTTGAAATTTAATTTCCTTAGGTAGAAATTGAGGGATTTCAGATTGGTCTGACTGAGCTGTCCGGCTTAGGGACCACGAAGAGGCTTGAATAAAAACCTTCTCCCTGCTGACTAAAGCCGATTTGAACAATCGGTGAGGGGGAACGTCTTGAAACCCCAGTTTGTACCCTTGGGACACTATTTGTAAAACACACGAGTCCATGTCCGAATGAATCCAGAACTGACTGAAGAAGAGTTTTAGACGTGCCCCCACTGGTGCGGGCTCCTGCAAGAGAGCCCCAGCGTCATGCGGTGGATTTGGCAGAAGCAGAGGATGATCTCTGCTCCTGCGATCTTGAAGAGGATGCAGACCTCTTCCCTCTTCTCCTTCCTCTACCTGTAAAGAAAGGGGAATCTTAACTTCTTGCATATCTATTGGGCCGAAATGACTGCATCAGATAATGATGCGTCTTCATCCGTTGGGAGGGAACATAGGGCAAGAAGGTTAACTTACCTGCGGGAGCTGCCGAGATCAAATTAACTAGGCAGTCACCAAACAACGCTTCACCTTCATAGGGAAGAGACTCCCTTTCTTCTTGGAGTCAGCATCAGCATTCTCTTGGTGAATCCACAATGCCCTCCTATCCGAGACTGCCATGAAATTGGCCCGTGAACTCAAGAGTCCTATATCCCTTGCAGTCTCACGTAAGTATGCTGCAGTGTCCTTGATATGATACAACGTAAGGAGTATCCCATCTCTCCAAGGTATCTTTATCGGATGACAAGGTATTCGACCAATTCTTGAATACTACTACTCACCCATGCACATGTAATGGCAGGTCTAAGTAATGTACCCTTGGTTACATAACTAGAAATAATGTAGCTTCCTGCATACGATCCGCTGAATTTGTGACAGGGCCCCGTGCAGAACAGGGGGTGACTCCCACTTTATTCTGTCCGCGGCGGGAAATGAATAAACAACCAGAATCCTTTTGGGGATTTGAAACCATCTTGTCGAGCTGGCCCAGACTTTCTCAAACAGAGATGGAGGAACGTTACATCAGCTTTCATTATATATCTATATATACACATACATATAGACCCCTTTGTCAGGAACAGCAGGGTCTTCAGTGATTTTAATATGTCCTTAATATCCACAATCATGTACTGAATGCTCCTTGCCAATATTGGATCTAACCAGGAAACATTATGGTCGACATAGGAATCAGTATCCGTGTCAGTATCAGTGTGTAGTAACTGGGCAAAATAACATTTTTGCGACCCCGCGGGGCCTGAGGGAAAAGAAACATAGCCATGAACATCACATCTATTCTCTACGTCTGTGTCTGGGACACAGATTTATCCAACCTTACTCTGATATTACTGAAACTTTTACCCAGTCAGTTATTGGTGGTGCCAACAGGGCCACCATCATATGTCTGCATTCCTAATATAGTTTCCTCTTGGGAAAAACATTCAGCCACCGACATGTTGACACACATGTACCAAGTACCCACAGACACATCGGCTTATGGGGGACAGACCGTCAGTAAATCTGTCAGAGGGACACAGAGGATTTTTCAGCTCACAATCCAGCGCCAAAAGTACACAGTCTGGGAAATAATAAACTCTATAGTGATAGACTTGTAATGCTCTAAAGATGTTCTGGTGAGGTGAGGAAGAAGCCCCGCTACTGTAATGGCGCGTATCTGTCCCGCTCAGAAATAATTAATTACGCTAGCGGGGTAAGGACAGTGCCCAGGCACTAATGTCCACTTTTTCCAGCCTTTTGTGAGGAATTTATGCTGCCCAGGGTGCCCCCCCCCTGTGCCCTGCACCCCGCAGTGCCTGTGTTTGTGTGGGAGCATGGCGCGCAGCGTTCCGCTCGCTGCTCGGTACCTCAGAATGCCATCACTGGAGAAGAAGTCTTCTGTACTTCTGCTACTCACCTGTCTTCTGGCTCTGTAAGGGGGTGACGGCAGGCTGCGGGAGTGTGCATCTAGGCGTACCCAGCGATCAGCACCCTCAGGAGCTAATGGTGTCCTGTCAGCCTGAAGCAGAGCCATTGAACTCACTAGAAGTTGGTCATACTTCTCTCCCCTAAGTCCCACGAAGCAGGGAGACTGTTGCCAGCAGCCTCCCTGAAAATAAAAAAAACTAACAAGTCTTTTCAGAGAAACTCAGTAGAGCTCCCCTGTAGTGCATCCAGTATCACTGCGCACAATACTAAAACTGGAGTCTGGAGGAGGGGCATAGAGGGAGGAGACAGTTCACACCCTTTGAAAGTCTTAAAGTGCCCATGTCTCCTGCAGATCCCGTCTATACCCCATGGTTCTTAATGTGACCCCAGCATCATCTAGGACGTATGAGAAAACAAATAACGCACACATGAGGAGGAGAGAACTAAGGAAGCTATAAGGAGAAGAGGGGAGGGAGGGGGGGTTGAAAGGTAAGGTAGTAGTAAAGGCATATTGGATAAACTACAACCTTATACATATTCATTAATGTACCAGTAGTTAGAAGTAGAAGAGCTCTAACAGAAACCACAAAGCTTATCTAAAGCCACACCACACTGGATATGCCCAATCTCATTTGATTTTTGAAGCAAAGCAGTATTGGACTTTGTTAATACATGGATGGGAGACTGCTTGGTAGTATCAGATTCTTTAGGTGTTTTTAAACTACCAACACCATTTTCTTGGTACATTTAATTTTTACATGTATTCTTTTATGTACCAGAAGTTAGAAGTAGAAGAGCTGTAATAAAAACCACCAGCTCATCTACAGCCACAGCACACTGGATTTGCCCAATCTCTCCTGATCATGGAAGCTGAGCAGTGTTGGTCCTGGTTTTAGTACTTGGATGGGAGACCACCAGGAAATACCAGGAGCTGTGTGTATTTTTACAATACTAACACCGTTCTCTTGATGCATTCCATTTTGAAACATTGGGGCAGATCTATTAAGCCTGGTGAACTGATAAAGTGCAAGGTGATAAAGTACCAGCCAGTCAGCTCCTAACTGTCATTTTTCAAACCCAGCCTGTGACATGGCAATTAGGAGCTGATTGGCTGGTACTTTATCACCATGCAAATTAGCATTTCACCAGGTTTAATAAATCGTCCGCTTACTCATTTATGTACGAGTAGTTAGAAGTAGAAGAACTCTAACAGAAACCACTAAGCTCATCTACAGCCACACCACACTGTATATGCCCTATATCACCTGATTTTAGGCCTGGTTTGTTCTTGGATGTGAGACCACCTGGGAATACCAGGTGCTGTAGGTAGTTTTATACTACCAACACCGTTCTCTTGATGCATTCTATTTTGAAACTTATTCATTGATGTACCAGTAGTTAGAAGTAGAAGTTAGAAACAGCAAAAATCATCTACAGCCGCATCACACTGGATATGTCCAATCTCATCTGATGTTGGAAGCTAAGCAGTGTTGTGCCTGGTTAGTTTTTGGATTTCAGGTCCTGCCTTCTGGTTTGGCCACGGCACCTCGGAAATTCACCAAGGTCATGGCCGTGATGACGACCCTTCACCATCGGTGGACCAGGGAGGAATCTCTCCTCCCGATAAACATTCTGGAATTGCAGGCAGTGTTCAATTAATTGACACTGGCCCTGCCTCTAGTACAGAACAGGCCTGTTCAAGTACAATCGGACAACGCCACCACGGTAGTGTACACAAATCATCAAGGCGGCACTCGAAATTGCATAGCAAAGCTGGAAGTATCAAAAATCCTCAGTTGGGTAGAACGTCATCTGCCAGCAATATCGGCAGTGTTCATTCCCGGAGTCCTCAACTGGGAAGCGGATTTCCTCAGTCGTCAGGACGTTCACGCTGGAGAGTGGAGAGGCCGCAGCAGAAATGTCTGCACTGGTGTCAGTAGGTGACTGAGGCAGGGATGACTGGGAGATAGTGGGTGACTGAAGCATGTATGAGTGGGAGATAGTGGGTGACTGAGGCCGGGGTGACTGGGAGATAGTCAGTGACTAAGGCAGGGGTGATAGGGATATAGTGGATGACTGTGGCAGGGGTGACAGGGACAGTAGGAGACTGAGGCAGGGGTGACAGGGATAGTGGGTGACTGAGGCAGGGGTGATAGGGTGACAGTGGGTGACTGAGGCAGGGGTGACAGGGATAGTGGTTGACTGAGGCAGGGGTGACAGAGATAGTGGGTGACTAAAGCAGGGGTGACTGGTATAGTGGGTGACTGAGGCAGGGGTGACAGGGATAGTGGTTGACTGAGGCAGGGGTGACAGAGATAGTGGGTGACTAAAGCAGGGGTGACTGGTATAGTGGGTGACTGAGGCAGGGGTCGCAGGTATAGTGGTTAACTGAGGCAGCGGTGACTGGGAGATAGTGGGTAACTGGGGCAGGGGTGACAGGGAAAGTGTGTGACTCAGGCAGGGGTGATAGGGAGATAGTGGGCAGCAGATCACTGCCTTGCTGACAGCAGCACATCCCTGCCTCATTGACAGCAGCACATACCTGCCTTACTGACAGCAGCAGATCACTGCCTCACTGACAGCAGCAGATCACTGCTTCACTGGCAGCAGCAGATCCCTGCCTCACTGGCAGCAGCAGATCCCTGCCTCACTGGCAGCAGCAGATCCCTGCCTTACTGACAGCTGTATATAGGGCCTAATTCAGACCTGATCTCTGCTGTGCATATTCACACAACAGGAGATCAGGTCTGAAGTGTGTGTGTGTGCTGGTGCCGCAGTGCACCGGCACATGCCAGAGATGCGATCAGCATCTCTGCCCAGTGAGCGCCTCTGCCAACACATACTTATCTTGCATATGAGATCTCTTGATCATAAAGATAGTTCTCACAGGGTGAGGTTCATCCATTACATTTTAAAGTAGGAAGGTACAAATTACATATTCAAATTACATATATGTGCTGGATTCAAATGTTTTCCCCCCTTCCTTTCTCAATTGTGCCCATCAGCAGCTATTCTAATGTTGCTGCCAATGGGTGTGACACATTCATTTCTTCTGTGGGGTACACTGGACTCCACAAGGATTCACATTGGGGTGTAGAGTAGGATCTTGATCTGAGGCACCAACAGGCTCAAAGCTTTTGACTGTTCCCAAGATGCTCAGCGCCCCCTGCTCTATAACCTCGCTTCCATGAACAGGGAGCTCAGTTTGTAGTTGGTGCCTTCAGTAGCAGGCCACTTAACAGGGGGCTGCCTCAGGCAGCCTATTCTTAGCTATTAATTTTGACAAGAAAAGAAGAACTTTTTTTATAAGAATCTACAAGGGCTGCAGCAGGCTAGGTCTAATAGACATCTTTACTGCAGCTCCATCACTCCCAGCGGCGCAGTATACTCCCGTGCCCTGGTTGCTGGGTCACTGCAGCGGAGGCTCCGGTTTCCTCCTAAGGTCAGTCACACACACACCGCCCTCCGGGATCACGAGGCTGCTGATGAAAGGGAGGTAAGGGGCTTCTGTGCCCACACTATACCGAGATCCAGCGTGGCTGTAGGGGGCGGGCCGTGTGCGCACTGGCGTGGACACTGATTACTGGGCAGCTGCTCCACTAGCCACCAGGGACAGTTAAGGAGCACAGCTCTGGGGGTTTTTCTCCTATATTAACCCCATTTTGTACTACCTGCAGTGCATTGTGATAGGTAATAGAGCCTGATTCAGGTTGGATTGTAATCGCAATAAGCAATCCAACTGCAAAAATTGCTAAGAGCATACGCATGCGCCTGCATTTTCTGTGGCACCCCGCAGATAATGCGATCACCTCTGACTGTCAATCGGTGCGGGGGGGGGGTCAGCAACAATCCATTTCAAAGTCGGAGATGGAGCGGTGCAGGGGCAGGGCTACAAAATGGGGTCGGCAACGGAGAAACAGGAGGCGTGGTCAGAGCGGCTGCATGACATCACATGCAGCCGCTGCGATCACAAAAATGGTGGCGGCTTCCTGCGCACACGTACAGTCTGCACCAACAGGAGGCTAACCCATTTTTTATGATCACGCTGAACTGCACTGAGACTGCAATTTCAGCGTGGTCAAGAAGGGAGGCGGCATGCTGGGTGGCCATGCCCTGTGATGGGTGGCCCCAGCATGCGAACCAAAGGATTGCAAATTCTGTTACTTAGCAGAATTTGCAATCCTTACTGAATTAGGCCCATTGATTACAAAATTGTAAACAATATTTGAAGTTTTTCTTCAGGGACTAACACAAAAGATGCTTGGGGCTACTAACACATGGGTAAGCCACGTAAAGCTTCCCATGGGTCAGTGGCATCACAACAGGGTTGCGGCACACACCCGAGTGTCACCCGCCAAGGGGGGTGACACCAAAGTGCCGGCTCTTCTTCAGTGACAGAATATGGGTGTTTCACTGTGACATTACGTGCAACACCCAGTTTCTGTCACTGTGCAGGAGCCAGCACCACTCACACACTAGTCCCCGGGTGCAGCCCCCAACCCCCGGGATACCCGGAGCAACAAAATGGTGATTCAGGCCACGCCCCTACCTATGAGACCATGCCTCCTTTTTACCATTGCGCTGCTTATCTGCGCGCACTGCATTACAATCTACTTCGCCACCTCTCTGGGTGTCACCAGTGATAGTGACACCTCTGCCATGCTTGTAGCAGCTGGTCCTAAGATCTACGCCTCCAGCCCTGAGTGTTTGCCCATGTGACTTGTTGATCATCATAGCGAAGCAGATGCTTACAGAAAACTGCAGGGGCTTAGATTGAAAAGAAAAACATTGATGAACCCATCATTTCAGCGACAGGGTCTGCCACACGACTGACTGAAATGACTGGTTGGTTTGTGCCCCCACCAAAAAAGAATCAATCAATCAATCAATCAATCAATCAATCTCTCCTTGCACAAACTGGCTCTACAGAGGCAAGATGTCCACCTCATCATCCTCCGATTCCTCACCCCTTTCACTGTGTACATCCCCCTCCTCACAGATTATTAATTCGTCCCCACTGGAATCCACCATCTCAGATCCCTGTGTACTTTCTGGAGGCAATTGCTGGTGAATGTCTCCACGGAGGAATTGATTATAATTCATTTTGATGATCATCATCTTCTCCACATTTTCTGGAAGTAACCTCGTACGCCGATTGCTGACAAGGTGAGCGGCTGCACTAAACACTCTTTTGGAGTACACACTGGAGGGAGGGCAACGTAGGTAGAATAAAGCCAGTTTGTGCAAGGGCCTCCAAATTGCCTCTTTTTCCTGCCAGTATACATACTGACGTGCCTACCTGGATGCAGTCACTCATATAATTCTCCACCATTCTATCAAAGGTGACAGAATCATATGCAGTGACAGTAGACGACATGTCAGTAATCGTTGCCAGGTCCTTCAGTCCGGACCAGATGTCAGCACTCACTCCAGACTGCCCTGCATCACCGCCAGCGGGTGGGCTCGGAATTCTTAGCCTTTTCCTCGCACCCCCACTTGCGGGAGAATGTGAAGGAGGAGCTGTTGACGGGTCACGTTCCGCTTGACTTGACAATTTTCTCACCAGCAGGTCTTTGAACCTCTGCAGACTTGTGTCTGCCGGAAAGAGAGATACAATGTAGGTTTTAAATCTAGGATCGAGCACGGTGGCCAAAATGTATTGCTCTGATTTCAACAGATTGAATCCTGGTTAAGCGAATTAAGGGCTCCATCCACAAGTCCCACATGCCTAGCGGAATCGCTCTGTTTTAGCTCCTCCTTCAATGTCTCCAGCTTCTTCTGCAAAAGCCTGATGAGGGGAATGACCTGACTCAGGCTGGCAGTGTCTGAACTGACTTCACGTGTGGCAAGTTCAAAGGGTTGCAGAACCTTGCACAACGTTGAAATCATTCTCCACTGCGCTTGAGTCAGGTGCATTCCCCCTCCTTTGCCTATTTAGTGGGCAGATGTATAGGCTTGAATGGCCTTTTGCTGCTCCTCCATCCTCTGAAGCATATAGAGGGTTGAATTCCACCTCGTTACCACCTCTTGCTTCAGATGATGGCAGGACAGGTTCAGGAATGTTTGGTGGTGCTCCAGTCTTCGACATGCGGTGGCTGAAGGCAGAAAGTGGCCCGCAATTCTTCGGGCCACCGACAGCATCTCTTGCACGCCCCTGTCGTTTTTTAAATAATTCTGCACCACCAAATTAAATGTATGTGCAAAACATGGGACGTGCTGGAATTTGCCCAGATGTAATGCACGCACAATATTGGTGGCGTTGTCCGATGTCACAAATCCCCAGGAGAGTCCAATTGGGGTAAGCCATTCTGCGATGATGTTCCTCAGTTTCCGTAAGAGGTTGTCAGCTGTGTGCCTCTTATGGAAAGCGGTGATACAAAGCGTAGCCTGCCTAGGAACGAGTTGGCAATTGCGAGATGCTGCTACTGGTGCCGCCGCTGCTGTTCTTGCTGCGGGGGGCAATACATCTACCCAGTGGGCTGTCACAGTCATATAGTCCTGAGTCTGCCCTGCTCCACTTAACCACAGACAAGTGGACATTGGGTACAACTGCATTTTTTAGGACACTGGTGACTCTTTTTCTGAGGTCTGTGTACATTTTCGGTATCGCCTGCCTAGAGAAATGGAACCTAGAGGGTATTTGGTACCGGGGACACAGTACCTTAATCAAGTCTCTAGTTGCCTGTAAATTAACGATGGATACCGGAACCACGTTTCTCACCACCCAGGCTGACCAGACCCGAGTTATCCGCTTTGCAGCAGGATGACTGCTGTGATATTTCATCTTCCTCGCAAAGGACTGTTGGACAGTCAATTGCTTACTGGAAGTAGTACAAGTGGTCTTCCGACTTCCCCTCTGGGATGACGATCGACTCCCAGCAGCAACAACAGCAGCGCCAGCAGCAGTAGGCGTTACACTCAAGGATGCATCGGAGGAATCCCAGGCAGGAGAGGACTCGTCAGACTTGCCAGTGACATGGCCTGCAGGACTATTGGCTCTCCTGTCTAAGGAGGAAATTGACACTGAGGGAGTTGGTGGTGTGGTTTGCAGGAGCTTGGTTACAAGAGGAAGGGATTTAGTGGTCAGTGGACTGCTTCCGCTGTCATCCAAAGTTTTTGAACTTGTCACTGACTTATGATGAATGCGCTGCAGGTGTCGTATAAGGGAGGATGTTCCGAGGTGGTTAACGTCCTTATCCCTACTTATTACAGCTTGACAAAGGCAACACACGGCTTGACACCTGTTGTCCGCATTTGTGTACAGGATGCATACCTTCATGTCCCCATTTATCCACCTCATCAGGCGTACCTCAGATTTGCGGTACAGGACTGTCATTGCCAATTTCAGACGTTGCTGTTTGGTCTCTCCATGGCCCTGAGAATTTTCACCAAGGTAATGGCAGAAATGATGGTGCTCCTGTGCAAGCAAGGTGTCACAATTATCCCGTACTTGGGCGATCTCATAAAAGCGAGATCAAGAGAGCAGTTGCTGAACAGCGTATCACTTTCACTGAAAGTGTTACAGCAACACGGCTGGATTCTCAATATCCCGAAGTCGCAGTTGATTCCTACTACTCGTCTGTCTTTTTTGGGCATGATTCTGGACACGGACCAGAAGAGGGTTTATCTCCTGATAGAAAAGGCCCAGGAACTCACGACTCTTGTCAGGAACCTATTGAAACCAAAACTTGTGTCAGTGCATCACTGCACTCGAGTCCTGGGAAAGATGGTGGCATCATACGAGGCCATTCCATTCGGCAGGTTCCATGCGAGGACTTTCCAATGGGACCTACTGGACAAGTGGTCCGGGTCACATTTACAGATGCATTGGTTGATCACCCTGTCCCCCAGGGTCAGGGTATCACTCCTGTGGTGGCTGCAGAGTGCTCACCTTCTCGAGGGACGCAGATTCAGCATTCAGGGCTGGATCCTGGTGACCACAGACGCAAGCCTCCAAGGTTGGGGAGCAGTCACACAGGGAAGAAATTTCCAAGGTCTTTGGTCAAGTCAAGAGACTTGTCTTCACATCAACATATACAATGCCCTACGTCAAGCGGAGACCTTTCTTTGCGACCAACCGGTTCTGATCCAGTCAGACAACGTCACCGCAGTGGCTCATGTAAACCGCCAAGGCGGCACAAGGAGCAGAGTGGCGATGGCACAAGCCACCAGAATTCTTCGCTGGGTGGAGAATCACGCAAGCGCACTGTCAGCAGTGTTCATTCCGGGAGTGGACAACTAGGAAGCAGACTTCCTCAGCAGACACGACCTACATCCGGGAGAGTGGGGACTTCATCAGGAAGTCTTTGCACAGATTACAAGTCGGTGGGAACTGCCACAGATAGACATGATGCCGTCCCGGCTCAACAAAAAGCTACAGAGGTATTGCGCAAGGTCAAGAGACCCTCAGGCAGTAGCTGTAGACGCCCTAGTGACACCGTGGGTGTTCCGGTCGGTCTATGTATTTCCTCCTCTTCCTCTCATACCCAAGGTGTTGAGGATAATAAGACAAAGAAAAGTGAGAACAATCCTCATTGTTCCAGATTGGCCACGGAGGACCTGGTATCCGGATCTGCAGGAAATGCTCACAGAAGATCTGTGGCCTCTCCCTCTAAGACAGGACCTGTTGCATCAGGGGCCCTGTCTGTTCCAAGACTTACTGCGGCTGCGTTTGACGGCATGGCGGTTGAATGCCGGATCCTAGCATTCCGGTTGAGGTCATCCCTACGCTGATAAAGGCTAGGAAGGATGTAACGTTAAAACATTACACCGTATATGGCGAAATTATGTTTCTTGGTGTGAGGCCAGGAATGCTCCGACGGAAGAACTCCATCTGGGCCGTTTCCTTCACTTCCTACAAACTGGAGTGAATTTGGGCCTACAATTAGGCTCTATTAAGGTCCAGATTTCGGCCTTATCCATTTTCTTTCAAAAAGAATTGGTTTCTCTTCCAGAAGTTCAGACTTTTGTAAAAGGAGTGCTGCATATTCAGCCTCCTTTTGTGCCTCCGGTGGCACCTTGGGACCTTAACGTGGTGTTAAGTTTTCTAAAATCACACTGGTTTGAACCACTTAAAACAGTGGAGTTAAATTATCTCACGTGGAAGGTGGTCATGTTATTAACCTTGGCTTCGGCTAGGCGAGTGTCGGAATTAGCGGCTTTGTCACATAAAAGCCCATATTTGGTATTCCATGTGGATAGAGCGTAATTGCGGACCCGTCCTCAATTCCTACCAAAAGTGGTCTCATCTTTTCATATGAACCAACCTATTGTGGTGCCTGTGGCTACGCGTGACTTGGAGGATTACGAGTTACTTGATGTGGTCAGGGCTTTGAAAATTTACGTGGCCAGGACGGCTAGAGTCAGGAAAACTGAAGCGCTGTTTGTCCTGTATGCAACCAACAAGATTGGTGCCCCTGCTTCAAAGCAGGCTATTGCTCGCCGGATTTGTAACACGATTCAGCAAGCGCATTCTATGGCTGGATTGCAGTTACTGAAATCGGTCAAGGCCCATTCCACGAGGAAAGTGGGCTCTTTTTGGGCGGCTGCCCGAGGGGTCTCGGCACTACAGCTGTGTCAAGCTGCTACTTGGTCGGGTTCAAACACCTTTGCAAAATACTATAAGTTTGATACCCTGGCTGAGGAGGAACTCATGTTTGCTCAATCGGTGCTGCAGAGTCATCCGCACTCTCCCGCCCGTTTTGGAGCATTGGTATAATCCCCATGGTCCTTACGGAGTCCCCAGCATCCTCTAGGACGTTAGAGAAAATAAGATTTTAAACCTACCGGTAAATCTTTTTCTCGTAGTCCGTAGAGGATGCTGGGCGCCCGTCCCAAGTGCGGACTACTTCTGCAATACTTGTATATAGTTATTGCTTCAATAAGGGTTATGTTATAGTTGCATCGGTCCTGCACTGATGCTATGTTGTTTTTTCATACTGATAACTGGGTAGTTTATCACAAGTTATACGGTGTGATTGGTGTGGCTGGTATGAATCTTGCCCTGGATTAACAAAATCCTTTCCTCATACTGTCAGTCTCCTCTGGGCACAGTTTCTCTAACTGTGGCATAGAGGGAGGAGCCAGTGCACACCCAGAACTAAAGTCTTTCTTAAAGTGCCCATGTCTCCTGTGGAGCCCGTCTATCCCCATGGTCCTTACGGAGTCCCCAGCATCCTCTACGGACTACGAGAAAAAGATTTACCGGTAGGTTTAAAATCTTATTTTCTACTGTATTCTTTTCTATCCTAGTTTATTACGACCAACTCTCATCCAAGGAGTTTGATATTCTACTACCTGCATGCAATTTAAATTGCTTAAATTGTTTATATGGTTGATTTGTCCTTCACAATCCATAATCTGCAACTTGGATGGTTTTGTGTCATTGAAAATCTTATAATAAAAATGTAATATATATATATATATATTAAAAAAAAAAAAAAAAAGTTATAAGACATATGCATTCAATATTTGAAGAAACAAAATAAAATAAAGCTATCTATTGGGTTTCACTAACAAGCACATTGGAAGACTTGACTACTGTTAAAAGACATGCATTACATGGTATAGAGCCACAAACCACAATGTAGTAAAATAAAAACAAACTTACATGTGTATCAAACCTATGTGAGGCTTACATTGATAGTGCAAGATCAACACTATCAACTGTGCAAACTAGACTGCACATAAATGCCATAAAATTTATCTGAGATTTTAGTAAATAAGGCCCGTTGCTGTCCGGGTCACGCAGCCGTCACGGCCCGCAGCCGTCACGGCCCGCCCCCATACGGTCCGGTCATGTCTGCGTTGTCCGGACTGTGCCCCCAAAATGGCGGCACAACGCCGCTGGCCCGACTCCTCCTGCCCAGTGACCGCCTATGCCTGTCAATCAGGCAGAGGCGCTCACTGGGCAGAGATGCTGATCGCATCTCTGGCATGTGCCGGTGCACTGCGGCACCAGCACACACGCACTTCAGACCTGATCTCCTGTTGTGTGAATATGCACAGCAGGGATCAGGTCTGAATTAGGCCCTATATACAGCTGTCAGTAAGGCAGGGATGTGCTGCTGCCAGTGAGGCAGGGATGTGCTGCTGATAGTGAAGCAGTGATGTGCTGCTGTCAGCGAAGCAGTGCTGTGCTGCTGTCAGCGAGGCAGGGATGTGCTGCTGTCAGCGAGGCAGGGATGTGCTGCTGTCAGCGAGGCAGGGATGTGCTGCTGTCAGCGAGGCAGGGATGTGCTGCTGTCAGCGAGGCAGGGATGTGCTGCTGTCAGCGAGGCAGGGATGTGCTGCTGTCATTGAAGCAGGAATGTGCTGCTGCAGTGAGGCAGAGATATGCTGCCCACTATCTCCCTGTCACCCCTGCCTGAGTCACACACTTTCCCTGTCACCCCTGCCTCAGTTACCCACTATCTCCCAGTCACCGCTGCCTCAGTCAACCACTATACCTGCGACCCCTGCCTCAGTCACCCACTATACCAGTCAACCCTGCTTTAGTCACCCACTGTCACCCTATCACCCCTGCTTCAGTCACCCACTATCCCTGTCAACCCTGCCTCAGTCACCCACTATCTCCCAGTCACCCCTGCCTCAGTCAGCCACTATCCCTGTCACCCCTGCCTCAGTCTCTTACTGTCCCTGTCACCCCTGCCACAATCATCCACTATCTCCCTATCACCCCTGCCTTAGTCATTTATTATCCCTGTCACCCACTTTCTTCCCATACTTACCCAACCCCTTCCTATCACCCCTCACTCAGTAACCCACTATCTCCCAGTCACCCCGGCCTCAGTCACCCACTATCTCCCACTCATACATGCTTCAGTCACCCACTATCTCCCAGTCATCCCTGCCTCAGTCACCTACTGACACCAGTGCAGACATTTCTGCTGCGGCCTCTCCACTCTCCAGCGTGAACGTCCTGACGACTGAGGAAATCCGCTTCCCAGTTGAGGACTCCGGGAATGAACACTGCCGATATTGCTGTCAGATGACATTCTACCCAACGGAGGATTTTTGATACTTCCAGCTTTGCCATGCAGTTTCGAGTGCCGCCTAGTTTCGAGTGCCGCCTTGATGATTTGTGTACACTACCGTGGTGGCGTTGTCAGATTGTACTTGAACAGGCCTGTTCTGTACTAGAGGCAGGGCCAGTGTCAATTAATTGAACACTGCCTGCAATTCCAGAATGTATATCAGGAGGAGAGATTCCTCCCTGGTTCACCGACCCTGGAGAAAGTGTTGCTCCAACACCGTGGCCCAGCCCAAAAGACTGGCATCCATTGTCAGGAGGACACAGTTGGAGATCCAGAAGGGATGGCCCCTGCTCTACTGTTGGTCCTGTAGCCACCAGCTCAGTGTCAGACGAACCTCCGGAGTCAAGGAGATCATTTGAGACATTATCCGATGAGGCAGGCCGTCCCACTTGGAGAGGATTAACCTCTGCAGAGGGCGGTAATGAAATTGAGCGTACTCTACCATATCGAAAGCCGACACCATGAGGTCTAGTACTTGCATCGCCGTGTGTATCAACACTCTTGGGCGAGAGAGAAAGATACTGTCCTGAATTTTCAGGACTTTCTCTGGAGACAGAAACAATTGTTGGCTGTGTGTGTCCAGCAGTGCCCTTAGGTGCACCATGTTCCGAGCAGGGACCAGCGAGGACTTTTTTCAGTTGATGAGCCACCCGTGGACTTGTAGGAATTGGACCGCAAGTTCCAGATAACTGTGGAGAACCTCTTGGGAGTTCACCAGGATCAGCAAGTCGTCCAGATTTGGCAGGATCCTGATTCTCTGATGGTGAAGGGTCGTCATCACGGCCATGACCTTGGTGAATATCCGAGGTGCCGTGGCCAAACCAGAAGGCAGGACTTGAAATCCAAAAACAAACCAGGCACAACACTGCTTAGCTTCCATCATCAGATGAGATTGGACATATCCAGTGTGATGCGGCTGTAGATGATTTTTGCTGTTTCTAACTTCAACATCAATGAATAAGTTTCAAAATAGAATGCATCAAGAGAACGGTGTTGGTAGTATAAAACTACCTACAGCACCTGGTATTCCCAGGTGGTCTCACATCCAAGAACAAACCAGGCCTAAAATCAGGTGATATTGGGCATATACAGTGTGGTGTGGCTGTAGATGAGCTTAGTGGTTTCTGTTAGAGTTCTTCTACTTCTAACTACTCGTACATAAATGAATAAGCGGACGATTTATTAAACCTGGTGAAATGATAATTTGCATGGTGATAAAGTACCAGCCAATCAGCTCCTAATTGCCATGTCACAGGCTGGGTTTGAAAAATGACAGTTAGGAGCAGACTGGCTTGTACTTTATCACCTTGCACTTTATCAGTTCACTGAACTAATCTCCTCTTGCGCTATAAATAGTATGATATGGCTCAAAGTTCAATAAAAACAAATAAATAATTTCATATATTCTATATTTTTTATTACATATAAATATACATACTTTACAATAAACTATTAGACCGGTCAAATAAAATCACTAACAATATATTTGCATAGCTATAGGAGGTGGATCTTAGATAAACTCTGTGCACAGAGAAATTTTCAAAAATAAAAATCAGTCCATATATTGGATTAAAAAATCAATTTACCAGCTGTAATTCGCACCCATGTAGTAGATAACATATTTATAAGTTGTTATATATTGGAATTCCTCAATATGCTGCCACTTGGCAAAGGAGATGATATTGTGCAAAATAACCGCTCCACACTGGAGCCTTACGTGTAGCTTGCACCAGTTGTTATAACACGGGAGAGTCATTGGACCCTTATACCAGCCTTATTTGCACCCCCAAAATATACCATCATCTAGCGGTAATATCCGTGGACTAAACGGAGATCGGGAGAACACAACCGTGACTGTGGTGTCTGCATACGGCACTTGGAGGCGTGGACTCATAGAGCTTGGAAATCGGGTAATTATTCAGCACAGCAGGCGCCAGTGAAGCGCCGTTCCCGCATCCCGAGACCGTCACTTCTGTCATTGGACTCTCCCGTGTTATAACAACTGGATGCACTACAGGGGAGCTCTACTGAGTTTCTCTGAAAAGACTTATGTTAGTTTTTCTTATTTTCAGGGAGGCTGCTGGCAACAGTCTCCCTGCTTCGTGGGACTTAGGGGAGAGAAGTATGACCAACTTCTAGTGAGTTAAATGGCTATGCTTCTGGCTGACAGGACACCATTAGCTCCTGAGGGTGCTGATCGCTAGGTACGCCTAGATGCCCACTCCCGTAGCCTGCCATCACCCCCTTACAGAGCCAGAAGTCAGAAGACAGGCGAGTAGCAGAAGAACAGAAAACTTCTTCTCCAGTGACAGCATTCTGAGGTACCACGCAGCGAGCGGAATGCTGTGCGCCATTCTCCCACACAAACACAGGCACTGCAGGGTGCAGGGCGTGTGGGTGGGGAAGGGGGGCACCCTGGGCAGCATAAATTCCTCACAAAAGGCTGGCAAAAGTGGACATTAGTGCCTGGGCACTGTACTTACCCCGCCAGCGTAATTAATTATTTGTTTCTGAGCGGGACAGAAGCGTGCCATTACAGCGGCGGGGCTTCTTCCTCACCTCACCAGCACATCTATAGAGCGTAACAAGTCTATCACTATAGAGTTTATTATTTCCCAGACTGTGTACTTTTGGCGCTGGATTGTGAGCTGAAAAATCCTCTGTCCCTCTGACAGATTTACTGTAGGTCTATCCCCCATAAGCCGATGTGTCTGTGGGTACTTGGTACATGTGTGTCAACATGTCGGTGGCTGAATGTTTTTCCCAAGAGGAAACTATATTAGGAATGCAGACATATGATGGTGGCCCTGTTGGCACCACCAATAACTGACTGGGTGAAAGTTTCAGTAATATCAGAGTGAGGTTGGATAAATCTGTGTCCCAGACACAGACGTAGAGAAAAGATGTGATGTTCATGGCTATGCTTCTTTTCACTCAGGCCCGCAAAAATGTTACTACACATCGATACTGACTCGGATACTGATTCATATGTCGGCCATAATGTTTCCTGATTAGATCCAATATTGGCAAGGAGCATTCAGTACATGATTGTGGATATTAAGGACATATTAACATCACTGAGGACCCTGCTGTTCCTGACAAAGGGGTATATATGTATGTATATATAGATATATAATGAAAGCTGATGTAACGTTCCTCCATCTCGGTTTGAGAAAGTCTGGGCCAGCTCGACAAGATGGTTTCAAATCCCCAAAAGGTTTCCGGAAGTTTATTCATTTCCTGCTGCGGACAGAATAAAGTGGGAGTCACCCCCTCTTCTGCACGGGGCCCTGTCACAAATCCAGCGGATCGTATGCAGGAAGCTACATTATTTCTAGTTATGTAACCTCGGGTACATTACTTAGACCTGCCATTACATGCGCATGGGTGAGTAGTAGTATTCAAGAATTGGTCGAATACCTTGTCATCCGATATAGATATCTTGGAGAGATGGGATACTCCTTACGTTGGATCATATCAAGGACACTGCAGCATACTTACGACTGCAAGGGATATAGGACTCTTGAGTTCACGGGCAAATTTCATGGCAGTCTCGGATAGGAGGGCATTGTGGATTCACCAAGGGAAAGCTGATGCTGACTCCAAGAAGAAAGGGAGTCTCTTCCCTATGAAGGTGAAGCCTTGTTTGGTGACGGCCTAGTTAATTTGATCTCGGCAGCTCCCGAAGGTAAGTCAACCTTCTTGCCCTATGTTCCCTCTCAACGGATGAAGACGCATCATTGTCTAACGCAGTCATTTTGGCCCAATAGATATGCAAGAAGTTAAGATTCCCCTTTCTTTGCAGGTAGAGGAAGGAAAAGAGGGAAGAGGTCTGTAGCCTCTTCAAGATCGCAGGAGCAGAGATCGTCCTCTGCTTCTGCCAAATCCACTGCATGACGCTAGGGCTTTCTTGCAGGAGCCCGCACCAGTGGGGGCACGTCTAAAACACTTCAGTCAGTTCTGGATTAATTTAGACCTGGACTCGTGGGTTTTACAAATAGTGTCACAAGGGTACAAACTGGGGTTTCAAGACGTTCCCCCTCACCGATTGTTCAAATCGGCCTTAGTCAGCAGGGAGAAGGTTTTTATTCAAGCCTCTTCGTGGTCCCGATGCCGGACGGCTCAGTCAGACCAATCTTAAATCTGAAATCCCTCAATTTCTACCTAAAGAAATTCAATTTCAAGATGGAATCTCTCAGGGTAGGGATCTCCAGTCCGGAGGAAGGAGATTTCATGGTTTTGGTAGACATAAGGATGCCTAATTACATGTTCCCGTTTAGCCACTGCATAAAGCTACCTGAGGTTTGCAATTCAGGATTGTCATTACCAATTTCAGACGTTGCCGTTTGGTCTGTCCACGGCTCCGAGGATTTTCACCAGGGTGATGGCGGAAATGATGGTTCTCCTTCGCAAGCAAGGAGTCACAATTATCCCGTACTTGGATGATCTCCTGATAAAGGCGAGATCCAGGGACCAGTTGGTGCAAAACATCTACTCTCCCTGACAGTTCTTCAACAACATGGTTGGCTCCTAAACTTGCCAAAATCGCAGTTGGTCCCAATGACGCGGTTGTTGTTTTTGGGAGTCATACTGGACACAGAAGAGGTTTTCTTCCAGTGGAAAGGCTATGGAGATCCAGAGTCTGGTCAAACAAATTCTAAAACCAGCAAGAGTGTTAATCCATCAATGCATTCTGTTGCTGGGTAAGATGGTTGCGGCCTACGAGGCCATTCAGTTTGGCAGGTTCCATGCCAGAGTGTTCCAGTGGGACCTGTTGGACAAGTGGTCCGGACCTCACCTACACATGCACCGGAGGATAATCCTGTCTTCCAAGACCAGAATCTCACTCCATTGGTGGCTGCACAGTTCTCACCTCCTAGAGGGGCGATGGTTCGGGATCCAGGACTGGGTCCTAGGGACCACGGATGCAACCCTCCGAGGCTGGGGAGCAGTCACACAGGTGGAAAACATCCAAGGAAGATGGTCAAGTCAGGAAAGTTGTCTCCACATAAATATTCTGGAGTTAAGGGCCATTTAATAACTGCAGACACAGTAAGCACTGGGACGGGTGCCCAGCATCCTCTACGGACTAAGAGAAAAGGATTTACCGGTAGGTATTAAAATCCTATTTTCTCTAACGTCCTAAAGGATGCTGGGGACTCCGTAAGGACCATGGGGATAGACAGGCTCCGCAGGAGACATGGGTACTTTAAGAAAGACTTTAGTTCTGGGTGTACACTGGCTCCTCCCTCTATGCCCCTCCTCCAGACCTCAGTTTGATACTGTGCCCAGTGGAGACTGGGTGCTTTTCAGGAGCTCTCCTGAGCTTTCTGACAGAAAGTATTTTGTTAGGTTTTTAATTTTCAGGGAGCACTGCTGGCAACAGACTCCCTCATCGAGGGACTGAGGGGAGAGAAGCAGCCCTACTCTCCGAGTTGTAAGGTCCTGCTTCTTAGGCTACTGGACACCATTAGCTCCAGAGGGATTGGTACGCAGGATCTCACCATCGCCGTCCGTCCCAGAGCCGCACCTCCGTCCCCCTTGCAGAGCCGGAAGATAGAAGCCGGGTGAGTATGAGAAGAAAAGAAGACTTCAGAGGTGGCAAAAGACTTCATGATCTTCACTGAAGTAACGCACAGCACTGCAGCTGTGCGCCATTGCTCCCATACACCTCACACACTCCAGTCACTGTAAGGGTGCAGGGCGCAAGGGGGGGGGGGCACCTGGGCAGCAATATAAACCTCTTTTTAGCAAAACTATAACACATATACAGCTGGGCACTGTATATATGTATGAGCCCCCACCAATTTTACAGTTTAAGCGGGACAGAAGCCCGCCGCCGAGGGTGCGGGGCTTCTCCCTCAGCACTCACCAGCGCCATTTTTTCTTCACAGCACCGCTGAGAGGAAGCTCCCCGGACTCTCCCCTGCTTATACCATAGTAGACAAGAGAGTTGAAAAGAGGGGGGGGGCACATAATTCGGCGCAAATTACATACAGCAGTACTACTGGGCAAACATTAAGTTACTGTGTATTCCTGGGTTATATAGCGCTGGGGTGTGTGCTGGCATACTCTCTCTCTGTCTCTCCAAAGGGCCTTGTGGGGAAACGGTCTTCAGAAAAAGCATTCCCTGTGTTTGTGGTGTGTCGGTACACGTGTGTCGACATGTCTGAGGAAGAAGGCTATATTAGAGAGGAGCAGGAGCAAATGAATGTGGTGTCTCCACCGACAGCTGATTGGATGGATATGTGGAATGTTTTAAATGCTAGTGTAAACTCATTGCACAAAAGATTAGACAAGGCTGAAGCTTTGGGACAGTCAGGGTCTCAACCCATGCCTGATCCTATGTTGCAGGGACTGTCAGGGTCTCATAAGCGCCCACTATCCCAGATTGTTGACACAGATACCGACACGGATTCTGACTCCAGTGTCGATTACGATGATGCAAAGTTACAGCCAAAATTGGCAAAATCCATTCGATATATGATTATGGCAATAAAATATGTTTTGCACATCAGAGAGGAACCCCCTGTCCCTGACAAGAGGGTACATATGTACAAGGGAAAAAAGCCTGAGGTAACCTTTGAGGGGGTCACACGAGCTGAACGAGTTATGTGAAAAAGCTTGGGAATCTCCAGATAAAAGACTGCAGATTTCCAAAAGGATTCTTATGGCGTATCCTTTCCCATCAATGGATAGGTTACGAGGGGAATCCTCCCCTAGGGTGGACAAAGCATTAACACGCTTATCCAAGAAGGTAGCCCTCCCGTCCCAGTATACGGCTACCCTCAAAGAGTCTGCTGACCGCAAACAGGAGATTACCCTGAAGTCCATTTATACACATTCAGGTACCTTACTCAGACCGGCAATTGCGTCGGCCTGGGTGTGTAGTGCTGTAGCGGCATGGACGGTTACCTTATCTGAGGGGATGGATACCATAGATAAGGATACTATTTTATTGACCCTGGGGCATATAAGAGATGCTGTCCTATATATGTGTGTATGCAAACTACAGGTGGTGCTGCAGGGCTCACACCCTTTTACTTGTCTTGTAGAGCAACTCTGGAGCTGTTACTGGGTCCAGCTGCTGCAAGAAATCAGCTTGAATGCTTCAGGGGCTGGGGCATGGCCAACATGAGCCCACACTGATGATGGGTGGGGGTGTATAAAGCGATTTAGGTGTCATCCAAGCGCAACCCCACAAAGGCCGCCATGCCCTGCGTGACCCTTTTCGCTTTTCATATGCAGACGAGGGTTGCAGCCAACTATGTCCACTGCTTGGATGACATCACCATATGCAAATCCATCTGCTGCAGGCCTTCCCCCAGGAATGCTTGCACTAGTTGTTGCATTTGGTTTGTTGTTTGGGGGAGCTTCAGTATTAGGCAGCCTTCTGCCCTCCCACATTCGTCTGAAAATGTGTTCTCCCTGCAGTTGTTGTCCCCAGATGAGAGTTCCCTTGTGCTGCCTCAGTTGAATCTCCTTAACTTGACAGGGGTGTGCCCGAGCAGCCGCCCTCCACAGCCCTATCCCAACACATACTTATCTTGCATATGAGATCTTTTGATCATGAAGATAGTTCTCAAAGGGTGAGGTTCATCCATTACATTTTAAAGTAGGAAGGTACAAATTACATATTCAAATTACATATATGTGCTGGATTCAAATGTTTTCCCCCCTTCCTTTCTCAATTGTGCCCATCAGCAGCTATTCTAATGTTGCTGCCAATGGGTGTGACACATTAATTTCTTCTGTGGGGTACACTGGACTCCACAAGGATTCACATTGGGGTGTAGAGTAGGATCTTGATCTGAGGCACCAACAGGCTCAAAGCTTTTGACTGTTCCCAAGATGCTCAGCGCCCCCTCCTCTATAACCTCGCTTCCATGAACAGGGAGCTCAGTTTGTAGTTGGTGCCTTCAGTAGCAGGCCACTTAACAGGGGGCTGCCTCAGGCAGCCTATTCTTAGCTATTAATTTTGGCAAGAAAAGAAGAACTTTTTTCATAAGAATCTACAAGGGCTGCAGCAGGCTAGGTCTAATAGACTTCTTTACTGCAGCTCCATCACTCCCAGTGGCGCAGTATACTCCCGTGCCCCGGTTGCTGGGTCACTGCAGCGGAGGCTCCGGTTTCTTCCTAAGGTCAGTCACACACACACCATCCTCCGGGATCACGAGGCCGCTGATGGGGGCGGGCCGTGTGCGCACTGGTGTGGACACTGATTACTGGGCAGCCGCTCCACTAGCCACCAGGGACAGTTAAGGAGCACAGCTCTGGGGTTTTTTCTCCTATATTAACCCCATTTTGTACTACCCGCAGTGCATTGTGATAGGTAATGGGGCCTGATTCAGGTTGGATCGCAATCCAACTGCAAAAACTGCTAAGAGCATACGCATCCGCCTGCATTTTCTGCGGCACCCCGCAGATAATGCGATCGCCTCTGCCTGTGAATCGGTGAAGAGGGGGGGGGGGGGGGGGGAGGGGGGTCAACAACACCATTTCCAAGTCGGAGATGGAGCGGTGCGGGGGCACGGTTTCAAAATGGGGTCGGCAACGGAGAAACAGGAGGTGTGGTCAGAGCAGCTGCATGACATCACATGGGCTGGACTCTGCCAGTGAAGCCCCAGCGTCATGAGGTAGATTTTGTAGAGGCCGGGGAGGACTTCTGTTCCTGGGAACTAGCTGTGTTGTGCAGCTTTATTCCTCTGCCCCTACCTCTGGCAAGAAAGGACGCACCTCGCACTTTCTTGTTTCTTTGTGACCGAAAGGACTGCATTTGATAATGCGGAGCTTTCTTATGCTGTGAGGGAACATAAGGTAAAAATTTGATTTTCCAACTGTAGCTGTGCGTGTTAATGCTTTGTCCATCCTAGGGGAGGATTTCCATCGTAACCTATCCGTTGATGGAAAAGGATACGCCATAAGAATCCTTTTGGAAATCTGCAGTCTTTTATCTGGAGATTCCCAAGCTTTTTCACATAACTCGTTCAGCTCGTGTGACCCCCTCAAAGGTTACCTCAGGCTTCTTTCCCTTGTACATATGTACCCTCTTGTCAGGGACAGGGGGTTCCTCTGTGATGTGCAAAACATCTTTTATTGCCATAATCACATATCGAATGGATTTTGCCAATTTTGGCTGTAACTTTGCATCATCGTAATCGACACTGGAGTCAGAATCCATGTCGGTATCTGTGTCAACAATCTGGGATAGTGGGCGCTTATGAGACCCTGACAGTCCCTGCAACATAGGATCAGGCATGGGTTGAGACCCTGACTGTCCCAAAGCTTCAGCCTTGTCTAATCTTTTGTACAATGACTTCACACTAGCATTTAAAGCATTCCACATATCCATCCAATCAGGTGTCAGCGAGGACACCACATTCATTTGCTCCCAATCCTCTCTAATATAGCCTTCTTCCTCAGACATGTCGACACACGTGTACCGACACACCACACACACAGGGAATGCTTTTTCTGGAGACAGTTTCCCCACAAGGCCCTTTGGAGAGACAGAGAGAGAGTATGCCTGCACACACCCCAGCGCTATATAACCCAGGAATAACACAGTATCTTAATGTTTGTCCAGTAGCGCTGCTGTATGTAATTTGCGCCGAATTTTGTGCCCCCCCCCCTCTTTTCAACCATCTTCTCTACCGTGGTATAAGCAGGGGAGAGTCCGGGGAGCTTCCTCTCAGCGGTGCTGTGGAGAAAAAATGGCGCTGGTGAGTGCTGAGGGAGAAGCCCTGCCCCCTCGGCGGCGGGCTTCTGTCCCGCTTAAACTGTAAAATTGGCGGGGGCTCATACATATATACAGTGCCCAGCTGTATATATGTTATATTTTTGCCAAAAAGAGGTTTATATTGCTGCCCAGGGTGCCCCCCCTGCGCCCTGCACCCTTACAGTGACCGGAGTATGTGAGGTGTATGGGAGCAATGGCGCACAGCTGCAGTGCTGTGCGTTACCTCAGTGAAGATCATGAACTCTGCGGAGCCCGTCTATCCCCATGGTCCTTACGGAGTCCCCAGCATCCTCTAGGACGTTAGAGAAACTAGGATTTTAATACCTACCGGTAAATCCTTTTCTCTTAGTCTGTAGAGGATGATGGGCACCCGTCCCAGTGTGTACTGTGTCTGCAGTTATTAAATGGCCCTTAACTCCAGAACATTTATGTGGAGACAACTTTCCTGACTTGACCATCTTCCTTGGACGTTTTCCCCCTGTGTGACTGCTCCCCAGCCTCGGAGGGTTGCATCTGTGGTCCCTAGGATCCAGTGCTGGATCCCGAACCATCGCCCCTCTAGGAGGTGAGAACTGTGCAGCCACCAATGGAGTGAGATTCTGGTCTTGGAAGACAGGATTATCCTCCGGTGCATGTGTAGGTGGGATCCGGACCACTTGTCCAACAGGTCCCACTGGAACACTCTGGCATGGAACCTGCCAAACTGAATGGCCTCGTAGGCCACAACCATCTTCCCCAGCAACCGAATGCATTGATGGATTAACACTCTTGCTGGTTTCAGAATTTGTTTGACCAGACTCTGGATCTCCATAGCCTTTCCCCTGGAAGAAAACCTCTTCTGTGTCCAGCATGACTCCCAAAAACAACTACCGCGTCATTGGGACCAACTGCAATTTTGGCAAGTGTAGGAGCCAACCATGTTGTTGAAGAACTGTCAGGGAGAGTGCAATGTTTTGCACCAACTGGTCCCTGGATCTCGCCTTTATCAGGAGATCATCCAAGTACGGGATAATTGTGACTCCTTGCTTGCGAAGGAGAACCATCATTTCCGCCATCACCCTGGTAAAAATCCTCGGAGCCGTGGACAGACCAAACGGCAATGTCTGAAATTGGTAATGACAATCCTGAATTGCAAACCTTAGGTAGCTTGATGCAGTGGCTAAATGGGAACATGTAAGTAGGCATCCTTTATGTCTACCAAAACCATGAAATCTCTTTCCTCCGGACTGGAGATCACTACCCTGAGAGATTCCATCTTGAAATTGAATTTCTTTAGGAAGAAATTGAGGGATTTCAGATTTTAGATTGGTCTAACTGAGCCGTCCGGCTTCGGGACCACGAAGAGGCTTGAATAAAAACCTTCTCCCTGCTGACTAAGGCCAATTTGAACAATCGGTGAGGGGGAACGTCTTGAAACCCCAGTTTGTACCCTTGGGACACTAATAGTAAAACCCACGAGTCCAGGTCCGAATGACTCCAGAACTGACTGAAGAGTTTTAGACGTGCCCCCACTGGTGTGGGCTCCTGCAAGAAAGCCCCAGCGTCATGCAGTGGATTTGGCAGAAGCAGAGGACAATCTCTGCTCCTGCGATCTTGAAGAGGCTACAGACCTCTTCCTTCTCCTTCCTCTACCTGCAAAGAAAGGGGAATCTTAACTTCTTGCATATCTATTGGGCCAAAATGACTGCGGTAGATAATGATGCATCTTCATCCGTTGAGAGGGAACATAGGGCAAGAAGGTTGACTTACCTGCGGGAGCTGCCGAGATCAAATTAACTAGGCCGTCGCCTACAGTGTGCTGGGGATGCTAACAAGCTTTATTTAAAAGTTTAAAAAACATTGCTTTTATAATTGCAATGGTTAAAAAGGGAGAGCTATAAATCAATTTATCAGTGAATGATCGCAGTTTGAGCCGTTACATTTTACTGAACCACCTATCCCTCCACACTCACTACCTGTCCTCAGGATACATTTACCATCCTGGCAGACGGTATACCGGTGGTCATTTGACCGATGTTGGAATCCTGACACCACTTGGGAGACTGGTGCCGGCACACAGACAGCCAACATCCCGAAGGTGAGTATTGGAGGGAGGGTTAGGAGTCGGACCAGGGGAGGTGGTGTAAGGGAAGGCACTAGGAGGGGGGGGGGGGGTAGCCCTAGCTGCCACCCCCTGAGGGTTAGCCCTATCCGCCACCCCCCCAGAGGGTTAGTATTAGGATTGGGGATCATGTGACCTCTGGAATCCCGAGAGCCGGATGCCATACCCAACCCCCTTTACTTTTTCAGGCATTTCTATCTCTCCTCTCTCTATGGTGTTCCAATTGCCCACTTTCCCTTGTGCTTTACTCTCTCTCTCTCTCTCCTTTGTTTAGAGCATCAGTTTCTGTAGTCCACTTATACCCTTATTTTTTCCAGTGTTTCACCAACTCTCTGATGTAATGAGGATGTATGGTCTAGAGGGATCAGTAATGCATTGTACTGTATAGAGGCGTCAGGGATGTGGCGTAGGGAATAGAGGCGTCAGGGATGTGGCGTAGGGAATAGAGGCGTCAGGGATGTGGCGTAGGGAATAGAGGCGTCAGGGATGTGGCGTAGGGAATAGAGGCGTCAGGGATGTGGCGTAGGGAATAGAGGCGTCAGGGATGTGGCGTAGGGAATAGAGGCGTCAGGGATGTGGCGTAGGGAATAGAGGCGTCAGGGATGTGGCGTAGGGAATAGAGGCGTCAGGGATGTGGCGTAGGGAATAGAGGCGTCAGGGATGTGGCGTAGGGAATAGAGGCATCAGGGATGTGGCGTAGGGAATAGAGGCGTCAGGGATGTGGCGTAGGGAATAGAGGCGTCAGGGATGTGGCGTAGGGAATAGAGGCGTCAGGGATGTGGCGTAGGGAATAGAGGCGTCAGGGATGTGGCGTAGGGAATAGAGGTGTCAGGGATGTAGCGTAGGGAATATAGGCATCAGGGATGTACTAGCAGGTATATAGAGGTCAGTGTACTGTAAAGAGGGGTCAGTAATGCAGTGATGGTTATAGAAAGGTCAGTGATGTAGTGTAGGGTATAGAGGGGTCAGTTATGTAGTGTGGGGTAAAGAGGGGTCAGTAAAGATACTAAGCTGAAGTACTTAGAACACTTCTTGAATTAAGACACAACCTGCAAGAAAAAGTATGCAATATGGGTGAAAAGGCAAATGTCAGAGGTCTGATACAAGTGACCAGCTCCATACCTTGCACCACATAGCGTTATGTTAAACTGGGATATGTTCTTTTTTGGTTTGTGTGGGTGTGTGTGGGTGTGTGTGGGTGCCAAAGGCTGCCTGCCTTATTGCTCCTCCCCCATCCGGCTCCCAAGCACCTCTGCTGCCCAGTGATCCAGGAGCCTGCTGCTAGGAAGAAGTGGCCGAGCTTCAGCAAGCGAGTCTGGAAACTGGCGGAGGAAGTCATGATAACCAGATAATGGGGAGTGGAGAGCCAGTTCCAAGGTAATACTTTATACAGCTGGTTGAGATCCTGGTCGGTGGATATGGATTCCAAGAAAACCCTGGAGGTGCTTCCTTTCAAGGGAGACACTCTCTTTGGAGAAGACCTCAATAAGATTGTAGCTGATCTGGCTACTGCTAAAACAACTTGCCTACCTAGTATGACTCCTACCACGCAGAAGGCTAAAAGTACTTTTCCTTGGCCCTTTCATCCTCCAGGTAAAGCGTACCCATGGTCAGGCATACCCAAAGCAAGCTCATGCTTCCAGACCTGCCAAGCCCAGACTGAAGCAAGCCTGGGCTGCCCGTCAGCCTGCTTCCAAAACGGACAAGCCTGCCGCATGACGGGGCGGGCCTCCCTCTGGGGGATCCCAAGGTGGGGGGCCCGACTTCTAGGTTTGGCATAGAAAGGTATAATTGTAAGATAGAGAATTCTATTTGGAGCTCACCTTGTACTTTGTGAAGAAATAATCAGCATTGTGGCTGAGCAGATACATGTAGTGTGTGGCTGCAAACTGCATGGATCTGCTGCGTTGCAATGCTGATACTTTTTTTTTTCAAAGTACCAATAGCTTCATATAATGTTCACAATTTTTATGCAGGATCAAATAGCTCAATGGGTAGGGTGTTTGATTAGAATTCAACAGGTTATAGGTTTGAATCCTGGGTATTGTAGTTTGAGATGTGTTATTTAATAAAGCATGTTATTCTGACTGCCTGCATCCTATCACCTGGGATATCATACTAAATAAATGGAGTTGATCAATTTTTTTTTTTTTTTTATTAAACTAGGGACAATTTCCAGATACTTTTATTTATAACTGAGATTGCCCCCTGGAACTTCACATCAGTTGACAACTATGCATGAGTGGGCAGTGCTTGCCCTGGATCTGCCCACCCATTTGTGTGCCATCATAAAAGAAAGCATAACTGACAGTTATCCTGGGCGTACACTACACAAATTATCTGTCAGGCTATCTATCCAGTCTGGATGGATGGAATAAAAATCTGGTAATGTATAGGAGCAAATGTCGATTAACCATTTGCTCCCAAACACTAGAAAAGTGGTCAAAAATGGTCATTACACAAATTGGTTAAACCCAAAATTTAACCAATTTGTTTAGGGGACCATTTTTGTCCATTTTCTAGTGTTTGAGAGTAAATCGTTGATGGTCATTTGCTCACATAGATAACCGGATTTCTATTCCAATCAGCCAGTGTTGGAGAGATGGTCTGCCAGATTACATAATGCATACCAGAGCCATAACTAGACTTTTTAGTGCCCTGTGACAGAGAATTATATGCCCCCCCCCCCCACTATTTTTGTAATATGGACAAAAGGCGCATGCCTCGTGGGGAAGGGGCATAACAAGATTGGTCTCAGAGAAAGCACATGAGATATGAAGATATATCTAGTATACTTGACACTCAATGGTTTGTGGTATTGCCGGGGGGCCCTCCTTAAATGCATATACAGTCACACATGGCTTGCTTGTGCAAATGGCATATCAGCAGTCAGCACTAACTGGTGACATGCCATTTGTACAAGTAAGCCATGTGTGACTAATATATAAACACACTTTATTAAATAACACCTCAAACTACCATACCCAGGATTCAAACCTATAACCTGTTGAATTATAATCAAACACCCTACCCATTGAGCTACTTGATCCTGCATAAAAATTGTGAACATTATATGAAGCTATTGGTACTTTGCAAAAAAATATTATTAGCATTGCAACTCAGCAGATCAATGCAGTGTGCAGCCACACACTCCATATATCTGCTCAGCCACAATGCTGATTATTTCTTCACAAAGTACAAGGTGAGCTCCAAATAGAATTCTCTAGCTTAGATTATACCTTTCTATGCAAGGGTAAATAGCTCAATTGTTTGACTGCAATGCCACAGGAAATGGTTTGGATCCAAGACAGTGTGACTGAATAATAAAGAAACCTTAAGATGAGTTCATGAATGTTGTAAAAGTATTAGTGAGAGAAGGGGTCAGGAGCATGCTAGGCTGCAAAAAATAAGGTAGGCTGCAAGTGAAAGTAATGATCTCCTATATATTTTCCCAGATCTGTCACTCTGTGTGGCTAACTCTGGGGGAAGTCACATCAATGGGCGGAGACGGCATCTGCAGGACGATACACCAGTGCCAGCAGCAGACCGTAACAAAGTGACAGATTAGGGAGAATATATAGGAGGTAGGGAGGTGGCCATGGTACATGGCTGACCAAGGGACACTAGCTCATGTACCCCTTTACCACTGAGGCTAGCCACCAAGGATGGACCTGTCACCAGTGCACATGCAATAACCTCTTCTGCTGCCCTCTTTGCAACTCAGATTGCCCAGTGCTCCCCTTCGCTAACAGTCCACAAAGTTTCCCCATCTCACGATCTGCCTCCTCACCGCCACTTTCATCTCTACAGCACACGCGCATATCATACAAGATCCCATCATGCGTACGTAGGTCTGAAATGCCAGAGGGAGGTTGGGGGGAGATTGGCATGCGCCAGCAACACCACACAGCTCACTGTGACCACAGTGGAGAGGCGCTGCAACAGGACAATACACCAACCTCGGAGCAAGGAACTGCGTCGGTCAGGAGGAGAACTATTTCAATAGCATAAAAAGGTTAGTGCGTCCCACCCTATGGACACCAGACTCATCAAGTCACTGTTGCCAGAGTCTCATACAATGACTCTGAACCTCTAAGCACACTATTTGACTGTCCACACCCTGCTGTGCCTATTACCCATCTCCTCCACCACCCTCAACACTGACCCACACATCATTCACCCACAAAGATACAATAAAGGTAGTTTGGATAAATTAGCTAAATGAAATGGATTTAACCAATTTATCTAAATGACCATTTTTGGATGTTTTCCAGTGTTTGTGAGCAAATGGTCAATTGTCATTTGCTGCCACATATTAGCATAATTTTGTTTCAACTAGAAAAAAAAAAATTGGACAGATAATCTAAGTGTGGATCCAGTTTAAAGGTCCGTATTCACGGCCCGATTTTGGGGAGATGTGTGCTGAGCGAACTGCTCAGCACACATCTCTCCCCCCGCTCAGCACAGCGTGATGTGTGCTGAGCGTACAGGGGGTGGGGGGGCGCTCATTTCACCCCCTGTGTAGGGCATTCTGTGTGTATCCAGCTTAACAGGTGTGAGCATCATACAACTACTGACTTGCGAGTAACTATACAGCAGCTCCATACCTTGTGACTTGAAGAAACACCAGTTAACCCCGGGAATGCTGCAGTCAAAGCAACAATTCCTCTTCTTACATTCCGCTGCACTTATTGTGGGGTAGCCGCAATCCCTTCTGCTGTACGGTTCCACATTACATTGTTTCTTGTCACTTCCTGTTGATGCAGTAAGGAAACATCCAGGAATTACAGCAGCTTAGTTTTTTTTTTTTTTTTAACTGGTGCAATTTAGCTAAAACAGCTAACAGGAAATTTCCACTTAAATGGTATTTTCTAATCTTATCTGACCATGACTAAGAATAAAGGATACACAAGATAAACTCTTATAGCTATGGACCTTATCCATGTTTAAGCTCCATCAAATCTGTAATCAATAGCACTACATGCTCCCACTCTACCACTGTACTGTATACTCTACCTGTGTTTTTAAGGTAAAAACACCATTTAACCCCAGTGACACTTGAATTAAAGCAGCAGCCTCTATAATAGCATTCTTTAGCATTAATCCCAGGAAATCTGCAATCTTCACGCTCTTTGATAGCCACGCTACATTGCTGTTTACTTGGATGGAGCAGAGAGCACAACATCAGGACATAGGAAATATTACAATGCATGATAAGAAAGGTGTGAGCTCTACAGCAAGGCCTCTAACCCTTTGCCAGTGCCAAATAGAGATGAGCGGGTTCGGTTCCTCGGAATCCGAACCCGCCCGAACTTCATGTTTTTTTTCACGGGTCCGAGCGACTCGGATCTTCCCGCCTTGCTCGGTTAACCCGAGCGCGCCCGAACGTCATCATGACGCTGTCGGATTCTCGCGAGGCTCGGATTCTATCGCGAGACTCGGATTCTATATAAGGAGCCGCGCGTCGCCGCCATTTTCACTCGTGCATTGAGATTGATAGGGAGAGGACGTGTCTGGCGTCCTCTCCATTAGAATAGAGATAGATTAGATAGAGAGAGATTGTGCAGAGTCGCAGACAGAGTTAGTTTACCACAGTCAGTGACCAGTGCAGTTGCTAGTTAACTTTTATTTAATATAATATATCCGTTCACTTCTCTCTGCTATATCCGTTCTCTGCCTGAAAAAAAAAACGATACACAGCACAGTCAGTCACACAGTGTGACTCAGTCTGTGTGCACTCAGCTCAGCCCAGTGTGCTGCACAGTCATCAATGTATAAATTAAAAGCTTATAATTAATTGTGGGGGAGACTGGGGAGCACTGCAGGTTGTTAGCAGGAGCCAGGAGTACAATTATATTAATTAACAGTGCACACTTTTGCTGCAGGAGTGGTGACCAGTGCCTGACCACCAGTATAGTATTGTTGTATACTACTAATATCTCTTTAAATATCAACCAGTCTATATTAGCAGCAGACACAGTACAGTGCGGTAGTTCACGGCTGTGGCTACCTCTGTGTCGGCACACGGCAGGCAGTCCGTCCGACCAGAATTGTATTATTTATTATTATATACCTACCACCTAACCGTGGTTTTTTTTTCATTCTTTATACCGTCATAGTGTCATCCTAATTGTTACGAGTATACTACTATCTCTTTATCAACCAGTGTACAGTGCGGTAGTTCACGGCTGTGGCTACCTCTGTGTCGGCACACGGCAGGCAGTCCGTCCGACCAGAATTGTATTATTTATTATTATATACCTACCACCTAACCGTGGTTTTTTTTTCATTCTTTATACCGTCATAGTGTCATCCTAATTGTTACGAGTATACTACTATCTCTTTATCAACCAGTGTACAGTGCGGTAGTTCACGGCTGTGGCTACCTCTGTGTCGGCACACGGCAGGCAGTCCGTCCGACCAGAATTGTATTATTTATTATTATATACCTACCACCTAACCGTGGTTTTTATTTCATTCTTTATACCGTCATAGTGTCATCCTAATTGTTACGAGTATACTACTATCTCTTTATCAACCAGTGTACAGTGCGGTAGTTCACGGCTGTGGCTACCTCTGTGTCGGCACACGGCAGGCAGTCCGTCCGACCAGAATTGTATTATTTATTATTATATACCTACCACCTAACCGTGGTTTTTTTTTCATTCTTTATACCGTCATAGTGTCATCCTAATTGTTACGAGTATACTACTATCTCTTTATCAACCAGTGTACAGTGCGGTAGTTCACGGCTGTGGCTACCTCTGTGTCGGCACACGGCAGGCAGTCCGTCCGACCAGAATTGTATTATTTATTATTATATACCTACCACCTAACCGTGGTTTTTTTTTCATTCTTTATACCGTCATAGTGTCATCCTAATTGTTACGAGTATACTACTATCTCTTTATCAACCAGTGTACAGTGCGGTAGTTCACGGCTGTGGCTACCTCTGTGTCGGCACACGGCAGGCAGTCCGTCCGACCAGAATTGTATTATTTATTATTATATACCTACCACCTAACCGTGGTTTTTTTTTCATTCTTTATACCGTCATAGTGTCATCCTAATTGTTACGAGTATACTACTATCTCTTTATCAACCAGTGTACAGTGCGGTAGTTCACGGCTGTGGCTACCTCTGTGTCGGCAGTCGGCAGGCAGTCCGTCCATCCATAATTGTATTATTATTATAATATATACCACCTAACCGTGGTTTTTTTTTCATTCTTTATACCGTCATAGTGTCATCCTAATTGTTACGAGTATACTACTATCTCTTTATCAACCAGTGTACAGTGCGGTAGTTCACGGCTGTGGCTACCTCTGTGTCGGCACACGGCAGGCAGTCCGTCCGACCAGAATTGTATTATTTATTATTATATACCTACCACCTAACCGTGGTTTTTTTTTCATTCTTTATACCGTCATAGTGTCATCCTAATTGTTACGAGTATACTACTATCTCTTTATCAACCAGTGTACAGTGCGGTAGTTCACGGCTGTGGCTACCTCTGTGTCGGCACACGGCAGGCAGTCCGTCCGACCAGAATTGTATTATTTATTATTATATACCTACCACCTAACCGTGGTTTTTTTTTCATTCTTTATACCGTCATAGTGTCATCCTAATTGTTACGAGTATACTACTATCTCTTTATCAACCAGTGTACAGTGCGGTAGTTCACGGCTGTGGCTACCTCTGTGTCGGCACACGGCAGGCAGTCCGTCCGACCAGAATTGTATTATTTATTATTATATACCTACCACCTAACCGTGGTTTTTTTTTCATTCTTTATACCGTCATAGTGTCATCCTAATTGTTACGAGTATACTACTATCTCTTTATCAACCAGTGTACAGTGCGGTAGTTCACGGCTGTGGCTACCTCTGTGTCGGCACACGGCAGGCAGTCCGTCCGACCAGAATTGTATTATTTATTATTATATACCTACCACCTAACCGTGGTTTTTTTTTCATTCTTTATACCGTCATAGTGTCATCCTAATTGTTACGAGTATACTACTATCTCTTTATCAACCAGTGTACAGTGCGGTAGTTCACGGCTGTGGCTACCTCTGTGTCGGCACACGGCAGGCAGTCCGGCCGACCAGAATTGTATTATTTATTATTATATACCTACCACCTAACCGTGGTTTTTTTTTCATTCTTTATACCGTCATAGTGTCATCCTAATTGTTACGAGTATACTACTATCTCTTTATCAACCAGTGTACAGTGCGGTAGTTCACGGCTGTGGCTACCTCTGTGTCGGCAGTCGGCAGGCAGTCCGTCCATCCATAATTGTATTATTATTATAATATATACCACCTAACCGTGGTTTTTTTTTCATTCTTTATACCGTCATAGTGTCATCCTAATTGTTACGAGTATACTACTATCTCTTTATCAACCAGTGTACAGTGCGGTAGTTCACGGCTGTGGCTACCTCTGTGTCGGCACACGGCAGGCAGTCCGTCCGACCAGAATTGTATTATTTATTATTATATACCTACCACCTAACCGTGGTTTTTTTTTCATTCTTTATACCGTCATAGTGTCATCCTAATTGTTACGAGTATACTACTATCTCTTTATCAACCAGTGTACAGTGCGGTAGTTCACGGCTGTGGCTACCTCTGTGTCGGCAGTCGGCAGGCAGTCCGTCCATCCATAATTGTATTATTATTATAATATATACCACCTAACCGTGGTTTTTTTTTCATTCTTTATACCGTCATAGTGTCATCCTAATTGTTACGAGTATACTACTATCTCTTTATCAACCAGTGTACAGTGCGGTAGTTCACGGCTGTGGCTACCTCTGTGTCGGCACACGGCAGGCAGTCCGTCCGACCAGAATTGTATTATTTATTATTATATACCTACCACCTAACCGTGGTTTTTTTTTCATTCTTTATACCGTCATAGTGTCATCCTAATTGTTACGAGTATACTACTATCTCTTTATCAACCAGTGTACAGTGCGGTAGTTCACGGCTGTGGCTACCTCTGTGTCGGCAGTCGGCAGGCAGTCCGTCCATCCATAATTGTATTATTATTATAATATATACCACCTAACCGTGGTTTTTTTTTCATTCTTTATACCGTCGTCATAGTGTCATACTAGTTGTTACGAGTATACTACTATCTCTTTATCAACCAGTGTACAGTGCGGTAGTTCACGGCTGTGGCTACCTCTGTGTCGGCAGTCGGCAGGCAGTCCGTCCATCCATAATTGTATTATTATTATAATATATACCACCTAACCGTGGTTTTTTTATACCACCTAACCGTGGCAGTCCGTCCATAATTGTATACTAGTATCCAATCCATCCATCTCCATTGTTTACCTGAGGTGCCTTTTAGTTCTGCCTATAAAATATGGAGAACAAAAAAGTTGAGGTTCCAAAATTAGGGAAAGATCAAGATCCACTTCCACCTCGTGCTGAAGCTGCTGCCACTAGTCATGGCCGAGACGATGAAATGCCAGCAACGTCGTCTGCCAAGGCCGATGCCCAATGTCATAGTACAGAGCATGTCAAATCCAAAACACCAAATATCAGAAAAAAAAGGACTCCAAAACCTAAAATAAAATTGTCGGAGGAGAAGCGTAAACTTGCCAATATGCCATTTACCACACGGAGTGGCAAGGAACGGCTGAGGCCCTGGCCTATGTTCATGGCTAGTGGTTCAGCTTCACATGAGGATGGAAGCACTCAGCCTCTCGCTAGAAAACTGAAAAGACTCAAGCTGGCAAAAGCACCGCAAAGAACTGTGCGTTCTTTGAAATCCCAAATCCACAAGGAGAGTCCAATTGTGTCGTTTGCGATGCCTGACCTTCCCAACACTGGACGTGAAGAGCATGCGCCTTCCACTATTTGCATGCCCCCTGCAAGTGCTGGAAGGAGCACCCGCAGTCCAGTTCCTGATAGTCAGATTGAAGATGTCAGTGTTGAAGTACACCAGGATGAGGAGGATATGGGTGTTGCTGGCGCTGGGGAGGAAATTGACCAGGAGGATTCTGATGGTGAGGTGGTTTGTTTAAGTCAGGCACCCGGGGAGACACCTGTTGTCCGTGGGAGGAATATGGCCGTTGACATGCCAGGTGAAAATACCAAAAAAATCAGCTCTTCGGTGTGGAGGTATTTCACCAGAAATGCGGACAACAGGTGTCAAGCCGTGTGTTCCCTTTGTCAAGCTGTAATAAGTAGGGGTAAGGACGTTAACCACCTCGGAACATCCTCCCTTATACGTCACCTGCAGCGCATTCATAATAAGTCAGTGACAAGTTCAAAAACTTTGGGTGACAGCGGAAGCAGTCCACTGACCAGTAAATCCCTTCCTCTTGTAACCAAGCTCACGCAAACCACCCCACCAACTCCCTCAGTGTCAATTTCCTCCTTCCCCAGGAATGCCAATAGTCCTGCAGGCCATGTCACTGGCAAGTCTGACGAGTCCTTTCCTGCCTGGGATTCCTCCGATGCATCCTTGCGTGTAACGCCTACTGCTGCTGGCGCTGCTGTTGTTGCCGCTGGGAGTCGATGGTCATCCCAGAGGGGAAGTCGTAAGCCCACTTGTACTACTTCCAGTAAGCAATTGACTGTTCAACAGTCCTTTGCGAGGAAGATGAAATATCACAGCAGTCATCCTACTGCAAAGCGGATAACTGAGTCCTTGACAACTATGTTGGTGTTAGACGTGCGTCCGGTATCCGCCGTTAGTTCACAGGGAACTAGACAATTTATTGAGGCAGTGTGCCCCCGTTACCAAATACCATCTAGGTTCCACTTCTCTAGGCAGGCGATACCGAGAATGTACACGGACGTCAGAAAAAGACTCACCAGTGTCCTAAAAAATGCAGTTGTACCCAATGTCCACTTAACCACGGACATGTGGACAAGTGGAGCAGGGCAGGGTCAGGACTATATGACTGTGACAGCCCACTGGGTAGATGTATGGACTCCCGCCGCAAGAACAGCAGCGGCGGCACCAGTAGCAGCATCTCGCAAACGCCAACTCTTTCCTAGGCAGGCTACGCTTTGTATCACCGCTTTCCAGAATACGCACACAGCTGAAAACCTCTTACGGCAACTGAGGAAGATCATCGCGGAATGGCTTACCCCAATTGGACTCTCCTGTGGATTTGTGGCATCGGACAACGCCAGCAATATTGTGTGTGCATTAAATATGGGCAAATTCCAGCACGTCCCATGTTTTGCACATACCTTGAATTTGGTGGTGCAGAATTTTTTAAAAAACGACAGGGGCGTGCAAGAGATGCTGTCGGTGGCCAGAAAAATTGCGGGACACTTTCGGCGTACAGGCACCACGTACAGAAGACTGGAGCACCACCAAAAACTACTGAACCTGCCCTGCCATCATCTGAAGCAAGAAGTGGTAACGAGGTGGAATTCAACCCTCTATATGCTTCAGAGGTTGGAGGAGCAGCAAAAGGCCATTCAAGCCTATACAATTGAGCACGATATAGGAGATGGAATGCACCTGTCTCAAGTGCAGTGGAGAATGATTTCAACGTTGTGCAAGGTTCTGATGCCCTTTGAACTTGCCACACGTGAAGTCAGTTCAGACACTGCCAGCCTGAGTCAGGTCATTCCCCTCATCAGGCTTTTGCAGAAGAAGCTGGAGGCATTGAAGAAGGAGCTAACACGGAGCGATTCCGCTAGGCATGTGGGACTTGTGGATGCAGCCCTTAATTCGCTTAACAAGGATTCACGGGTGGTCAATCTGTTGAAATCAGAGCACTACATTTTGGCCACCGTGCTCGATCCTAGATTTAAAGCCTACCTTGGATCTCTCTTTCCGGCAGACACAGGTCTGCTGGGGTTGAAAGACCTGCTGGTGACAAAATTGTCAAGTCAAGCGGAACGCGACCTGTCAACATCTCCTCCTTCACATTCTCCCGCAACTGGGGGTGCGAGGAAAAGGCTCAGAATTCCGAGCCCACCCGCTGGCGGTGATGCAGGGCAGTCTGGAGCGACTGCTGATGCTGACATCTGGTCCGGACTGAAGGACCTGACAACGATTACGGACATGTCGTCTACTGTCACTGCATATGATTCTCTCAACATTGATAGAATGGTGGAGGATTATATGAGTGACCGCATCCAAGTAGGCACGTCACACAGTCCGTACTTATACTGGCAGGAAAAAGAGGCAATTTGGAGGCCCTTGCACAAACTGGCTTTATTCTACCTAAGTTGCCCTCCCACAAGTGTGTACTCCGAAAGAGTGTTTAGTGCCGCCGCTCACCTTGTCAGCAATCGGCGTACGAGGTTACATCCAGAAAATGTGGAGAAGATGATGTTCATTAAAATGAATTATAATCAATTCCTCCGCGGAGACATTGACCAGCAGCAATTGCCTCCACAAAGTACACAGGGAGCTGAGATGGTGGATTCCAGTGGGGACGAATTGATAATCTGTGAGGAGGGGGATGTACACGGTGATATATCGGAGGGTGAAGATGAGGTGGACATCTTGCCTCTGTAGAGCCAGTTTGTGCAAGGAGAGATTAATTGCTTCTTTTTTGGGGGGGGTCCAAACCAACCCGTCATATCAGTCACAGTCGTGTGGCAGACCCTGTCACTGAAATGATGGGTTGGTTAAAGTGTGCATGTCCTGTTTTGTTTATACAACATAAGGGTGGGTGGGAGGGCCCAAGGATAATTCCATCTTGCACCTCTTTTTTCTTTTCTTTTTCTTTGCATCATGTGCTGATTGGGGAGGGTTTTTTGGAAGGGACATCCTGCGTGACACTGCAGTGCCACTCCTAGATGGGCCCGGTGTTTGTGTCGGCCACTAGGGTCGCTAATCTTACTCACACAGTCAGCTACCTCATTGCGCCTCTTTTTTTCTTTGCGTCATGTGCTGTTTGGGGAGGGTTTTTTGGAAGGGACATCCTGCGTGACACTGCAGTGCCACTCCTAGATGTGCCCGGTGTTTGTGTCGGCCACTAGGGTCGCTAATCTTACTCACACAGTCAGCTACCTCATTGCGCCTCTTTTTTTCTTTGCGTCATGTGCTGTTTGGGGAGGGTTTTTTGGAAGGGCCATCCTGCGTGACACTGCAGTGCCACTCCTAGATGGGCCCGGTGTTTGTGTCGGCCACTAGGGTCGCTTATCTTACTCACACAGCGACCTCGGTGCAAATTTTAGGACTAAAAATAATATTGTGAGGTGTGATGTGTTCAGAATAGGCTGAAAATGAGTGTAAATTATGTTTTTTGAGGTTAATAATACTTTGGGATCAAAATTACCCCCAAATTCTATGATTTAAGCTGTTTTTTAGGGTTTTTTGAAAAAAACACCCGAATCCAAAACACACCCGAATCCGACAAAAAAAATTCGGTGAGGTTTTGCCAAAACGCGGTCGAACCCAAAACACGGCCGCGGAACCGAACCCAAAACCAAAACACAAAACCCGAAAAATTTCCGGCGCTCATCTCTAGTGCCAAATACATAGGGCTTAACTCAGATCTGATCACAGCAGCAAATTTATTAGCTAAAACCATGTACACTGCAGGGGGGGGGGGGTGTATAATATGTGCAGAGAGAGTTAGATTTTGGTGCGGTGTGTTCAAACTGAAATCTAAATTGCAGTGTAAAAACAAAACAGCCAGTATTTACCATGCACACAAACAATATAACCCACCTAAATCTCTCTGCAAATGTTATATCTGCCCCCCCCCCCCCCCCCATCCCTGCAGTGTACATGGTTTTGCCCACTAGCTAACAAATTTGCTGCATCTGGGAATTACAGCATCTTAATATTTCTTTTTACAGAAGGTTCAGCAAATTAAATTATTTAGTGAAATACTGTAATCATAACAGTTACAGGGATATTGTAGGTAGATTTATTGTCAGTGGATAAATGTAAAAATTAAACCCTTAGGCATAGTTCCCAAATGCTGTCATTGCAATCCAGATTTTAAGGATATCATGCTTGAGCACAGGTGACTTAATTAGAACTTCGGTCAATGTGAATTAACCATTGGACTCAACCATGGTTATCCTTAAAACCCAGGGGTCTATTTAAGATCGATCTTAATCGATGTTGGGCTTCCAGGTTGAAAAAAAAACACACATTTACTAACATTTTAAAATTTATATAAAAAATCATCTGTTCGTAAATGCAGTGCACATGGTTTTGCCCAACTGCTAACAAAAATCCTGCTGCGATCAACTCAGAATTACCCCCCATGGCCCTCATTCCGAGTTGTTCGCTCGCAAGCTGCTTTTAGCAGCATTGCACACGCTAAGCCGCCGCCTACTGGGAGTGAATCTTAGCATCTTAAAATTGCGAACGAAAGATTTGCAATATTGCGATAAGACATCTCTGTGCAGTTTCTGAGTAGCTCGAGACTTACTCTGCCAGTGCGATCAGTTCAGTGCTTGTCGTTCCTGGTTTGACGTCACAAACACACCCAGCGTTCGCCCAGACACTCCTCCGTTTCTCCAGCCATTACCGCGTTTTTCCCAGAAACGGTAGCATTTTTTCCCACACGCCCCTAAAACGGTCTGTTTCCGCCCAGAAACACCCACTTCCTGTCAATCACATTACGTTTACCAGAACGATGAAAAAACCGTGAGTAATATTCCTAACTGCATAGCAAATTTACTTGGCGCAGTCGCAGTGCGAACATTGCACATGTGCATTAAGCGGAAAATCGCTGCGATGCGAAGAAAATTACCGAGCGAACAACTCGGAATGACCACCTATGTGCACTGCAGGGAAGGCAGATTTAACATGTGCAGAGAGAGTTAGATTTGGGTGTGGTGTGTTCAATCTGCAATCTAATTTGCAGTGTAAAAATAAAGCAGTCAGTATTTACCCTGCACAGAAACAAAATAACTCACCCAAATCTAACTCTTTCTGCACATGTTATATCTGCCTCCCCTGCAGTACACATGGTTTTGCCCAACTGCAAACAAAATTCCTGCTGTGATCAACTTGGAATTACCCCCATCGAATTACCCCATTTTCACACTGCTCGTGTATATAAGACATAGTTTGGATCGTAATACGCGTTACAACCGCAAAAACTATGAAGAGGATGGGGGCATATACGCAGGGTCCATCCTGTGCGTGTGCCTACATTTTCTCCGGGTGCCCCGGAGAAAATGCGAATGCCTCTGCCTGTCAATCAGTAGAGGGCGTACCTTCGCAGGTATATCGCGATCATGAGCCATGTCTCCCATTTTTGTCATTATAGGTGCTCTGTGAGCTGCTGGCCATGCCCCAGCCCCTCTGTCTCCCGTGAATAGACATTGAGGCTTATTCAGACCAGATCACTTCAATTTATTTTCACCCAGCGGGCAATCAGGTCTGCACTGCACATGCGTATGCGCCACAATGCGTAAGTGCGACGGTCCGGAGATCACAAGAAGATTGACAAGAAGAGGGTGTTTGTGTGGGTGGCAACTGAATGTTTCTAGGGAGTGTCTGGAAAAACACTGGAGGGACCCGGCGTTTTGTGGGAGGATTTGTGACGTCACCTCAATGGCTGAGTAAGTGCTGAGCTGTGCAGCTCTTGTGCACATGTGATCACACACCTGCACAGCAAATTTTCCCTTCCGCTGTAGGCGGCAACTACCTGATTACAGGGATGCAAAAAACACACCCTAGCGATCAGGTCTGAATTACCCACAATGTGCATATTTGCAGAGCAACAAGCTACAGGGAGCCTTCCACCCCCCCCCCCTTCCCCATGACTATGGGACACTGCGGCCCCCACAGGGGGGGGGGTTGTTTGGGTTAGCTGGACATTCCCAAAAAAAGTGACTGTCCTGCAAAAATTGGTATAGTTGGGAGGTATGTTCAAATACATTTATTGTTTTGCATGCAGGGTAAATACTGGCTTCTTTGACATTTAGCCACAAATGCTGCACAGCTGAATTACAGTATTACACTGCAATTAACAGTTATGCTAGGACATTCCCCCTCCCAAATCTACCTCTCTCTGCATGTTACATCTGTCCCACAGTGGCGTGCGGTGAGGTCAGTGGCTAGTGAGGCACTACAGCCATAATTTCCGCCGAATCCTGCCGATGACCCTTAGCCAATGCCCGCTACTGCCTCTGAGCCGATACCCGCTGCCACCGCCAATGGCTTACAAACTCTCCCACAATCAACTGACCCAGCCCTCCACCACTAATTTCTATCTCAGTCCGATGCCGCCAATGCCCGCTGCCTGCCTGCTCATTGTTCTTGTTATGTATTATACATTTTTAAAGAAAAAAAAATGAGTGTTTGGGACTGGGAAGGGTGAGGGAGGAGGACATGAATGCAATTTTGTTGTCCAGGGCTTCCATTAACTTAAAGGAGAAGGGTCTGAATGGGTTAAAAAAAAATGCGTGAGGTCCCCCCCTCCTTAGTATAACCAGCCTCGGGCTCTTTGAGCCGGTCCTGGTTATTTAAATACTGGGGGAAAAATTGGACAGGGGTTCCCCGTATTTAGACAACCAGCACCGGGCTCTTAGAACGGTCCAGGTTCCAAAAATACGTGGGACAAAAGATATAGGGGTCCCCCATATTTTTAAAACCAGCACCGGGCTCCACTAGCCAGAGAGATAATGCCACAGCCGGGGGACACTTTTATGTAGGTCCCTGCGGCCCTGGCATTACCCCTCCAACTAGTCACCCCTGGCCGGGGTTCCCTGGAGGAGTGGGGACCCCTTAAATCAAGAGGTTCCTCCCCTCGAGGCACCCAAGGGCCAGAGGTGAAGCCCGAGGCTGTCCCCAGCACCCCTGGGTGGTGGGTGCCGGGCTGATAGCCATGTGTGTAAAAAAAGAATATTGTTTTTTTTGTTGTGGAACTACAAGGCCCAGCAAGCCTCCCCCGCTTGCTGGTACTTGGAGAACCTCAAGTACCAGCAGGCAGGGAAATAACGGGCTTGCTGGTACCTGTAGTTCTACAACAACAAAAAATACCCAAATAAAAACACAAACACACACAGCGTGACAGTAAAATTATTGAGACAGGCTGTAGCATGTGGGTGCATGTAACCCTATAAAAGTGATGGATTGGGTGACTATTACAATACCCACTGTTGCTGTCTGAAAAATTATGGATTTATAGATTGCTCTGCCGAGACATGTTTTTTTCTAAAATGCACCACAGGTATGGATGGATAGTATACTTGACGACACAGAGGTAGGTAGAGCAGTGGCCTACTGTACCGTACTGCTATATATTATATTATCTATTATTATTATTATCCCTTATTTATATGGCGCCACAAGGGTTCCGCAGTGCCCAATTACAGAGTACATAAACAAATAATCAAACAGGAAAACAGCAACTTACAGTTGACGACAATATAGGACAAGTACAGGGTAAATAAACATAGCTACATCAGCAGATGACACTGGAATAAGTATCAGGTGGCAGAAGACTGCTGGATTTGGTGCAGCTGAAGATTATTAAAGTAAGAAAAGAGTAAGCACATGAGGGAAGAGGGCCCTGCTCGTGAGAGCTTACATTCTAAAAGGGAGGGGTAGACAGACAGGGGTGAGACAGATGGGGTACATAGAGAGCGTGGAACAGAGGTTTAGGATGAGATTTGGCTGGGTTTGGTGAAGAAGTGGGTCTTGAGAGCCCGTTTGAAGTTTTGTAGAGAGGTGGAGAGTCTGAGGGGGAGAGGTAGGGAATTCCAGAGAAGTGGTGCAGCACGTGAAAAATCTTGGAGGTAGGAGTGAGAGGAAGTAATCCGTAGGCAGGAGTCGGTGTGCATTAGCAGAGCGAAGAGGACGGGTGGGAGTGTAAAGCGAGATAAGATCAGAGATGTAGATGGGAGAGGAGTGGGTGAGGGCTTTGTAAGCAAGTGTGAGAAGCTTGAAATGGATTCTGAAAGGGAAGGGGAGCCAGTGAAGGACTAGTAAGAGAGGAGAGGTGGACGTAGTGCGTTTGGTGAGGAAAATGAGTCGGGAAGCAGCATTGAGGATAGATTGGAGTGGAGAGAGGTATTTGTCAGGAATGCCAGTCAGGAAGAGATTACAGCAGTCCAGTCTGGAGATGACCAGTGAGTGGATAAGAGTCTTAGTAGCATCCTGGGTCAGATCCTGGAAATATTTTTTAGATGAAAACGGCAGGTTTGTGAGAGGTGCTGAATGTGTGGTTCGAAGGAGAGGGAGGAGTCAAGGATTACTCCAAGACAGCGCACTTGGGGGGTAGAGGAGATAGTAGTGCCATCAATAGATAATGAGATTGTAGGAGGTGAGGTTATGCGGGAGGGAGGGAAGATGATCAGCTCGGTCTTAGACATGTTAAGTTTAAGAAAGAGCTGGGACATCCAGGAAGAGATAGCAGAGAGACAGTTGGAGATACGAGTGAGGAGAGTAGGGGAGAGGTCTGGAGAGGAAAGATAGATTTGAGTGTCATCAGCATAGAGATGATATTGGAAACCAAAAGAACTAATGAGCTTACTTAGTGAGGACGTATAGAGAGAGAAGAGAAGAGGACCAAGGACAGAACCTTGGGGTACCCCTGCAGTTAGTGGAAATGAGGGGGAGGTGGAGTCATGAGAGGAGACAGAGAATGAACGGTCAGAAAGGTAGGACGACAACCAAGAGAGGGCTGTGTTACGCAGACCAATGGAGTGAAGGATTTGCAGTAGGAGAGGATGGTCCACAGTGTCAAAAGCAGCAGAGAGATCAAGTAGAATAAGTAGAGAGTAGTGTCCCTTAGATTTAGCAGCATGGAGGTCATTGCATACTTTTGTAAGGGCAGTTTCAGTGGAGTGGAGAGGACGGAAGCCGGACTGGAATGGGTCAAGCAGTGAGTGTGAGGAAAGAAAGGAAGTAAGGCGGTTGTAGACAATACGCTCAAGGAGTTTGGAGGCAAAAGGGAGGAGAGAGATGGGTCGGTAGTTGGAGAGAGTGTTTGGATCAAGGGTAGGTTTTTTAAGAATAGGAGAGATGAGAGCGTGCTTGAAGGCAGAGGGGACAGTGCCTGATGAGAGGGAGAGATTGAGAAGGTGGGAAAGATGGGAAAAAGCAGAAGAAGAGAGGTGGCAAAGGAGGCGGGAGGGGATTGGGTCAAGTGGGGAGGTGGTGAGGGGACAGGAACGAATGAGGGCCATGACTTCCTCTCCAGATGCATGGGAGAAAGATGACAGAGTTGGTGCGAGGGATGGGGAGGGTTGGGAGAAGGCTGGTTACTGATAGTCTGGTGTGATGTGATGTCCTGACGTATGGAGTCAATTTTGGATGTGAAGTAAGTGGCAAAGTCAAGAGCAGAGAGTGAGAAAGGGAGACGAGGTGGAGGTGGGCAGAGGAGTGAGTTGAGAGTGGTAAAGAGGCGCCGGGGGTTGGAAGACTGGGAGGAGATGAGGTTCTTGAAGTATGACTGTTTAGCAAGAGAAAGGGCAGCACTGAAGGATGAGAGCATAAGTTTGAAATGGAGGAAGTCTGCCTTAGAGCGTGATTTCCTCCAGTGTCGCTCAGCCGTACGTGAGCATTTTTGCAGATATCTGGTGCATTTGGTGTGCCAGGGTTGAGGTGTTAATTTGTGAGGGTGAATAGTGGTTGGTGGAGCAACAGAGTCAAGAGCAGAAGTAAGGGAAGCATTGTATGTGGAAGTGGCTTGTTCAGGGCATGAGAGAGAGAGAATAGGAGAGAGAAGTGAGTCAAACAGGGAGGAAAGGAATGTGGTGTCAATAGCTTCAATGTTACGCTTAGTGATGGTAGCCTTAGGAGGTAGAGATGGGGAAGTCGAGAGAGATAGGTTGAAGGAGAGCAGGTGGTGGTCAGAGAGGGGAAATGGGGAGTTGGAAAAATCAGAAATATCACAGCGGTGAGTGAAGACCAGATCCAGTGAGCTCCCATTCACATGGGAGGGTGAGGAGGTCCACTGGGAGAGACCAAGTGAAGAGGTGAGGTTAAGGAGTTTAGAGGCAGGGGATTGTGTGGGGATGTCAATAGGGATGTTGAAATCGCCTAGGATAATGGTGGGAATGTCAGAAGAGAGGAAGTGAGGAAGCCAGGAAGCAAAGTTGTCGATTAATTTGGAAGCAGTGCCAGGGGGGCGGTAAATGACAGCTACTCTAAGATGGACTGGTTGGAAGAGGCATATGGCGTGGACCTCAAATGTAGAGAATATAAGGGATGGTTCTGGTGGTATGAGTTGGTAGGAGTAACTAGAAGGTAAAAGGACCCCAACACCACCCCCATGGCGACCCCCAGGTCGGGGTGTGTGTGTGAATGTAAGGCCCCCAGCAGAGAGAGCAGCAGCAGAAGTAGTGTCAGAGGGCGTAATCCAAGTTTCAGTAATGGCTAGTAGGTTTAGGGAGTTGGAAATGAAAAGGTCATGAGTGGGGACCAGTTTGTTATAAACAGATCTGGCATTCCAGAGAGCACAGGATAGGGGGTATGAGTTTGTGGGAGAGATGTGAATTAGATTTTCAGGGTTGCTGTAGCGATGAGGTGGGATTAAGTTTGAGGGCAGGGATGATGAGAGAGTAGTGATGGTACGGGTGCCTGAGCTAGGAGGGGAAACTGCAGGAGGTGGGCAGGGAGGGAGGTCAGTGTGATGTGGATGGGGGTGTGGGGAGGTGACAGGGAAGGGAGAGAGGGAGCAGGGCTGAGTTGTGGGGTAGCAGGACCATGGGGCAGAGGTGAATGAAAGTGGGGTAACAGGAAAGGTGGGGGAAGGAAACAGAGGGATGGAGGGGAGACAGAGGAGGGGAGAGAGGAGGAGGTGGAGGAGACTAGGGGGGAAGGCTAAAGATACATTATTAGGTAGACACTGAGTGATGTGGGGAGTATAAGAAAACATTGACATAGTGTTAAGTAGGTAAATAGGTTGAGGGAAAGTGGAAGTAGGAGAGGAGACTGTAAGGCAATCCGAGCAGAAGAATTGCAGAAATGCAGGTGAGAAAAGCAGTGTAGGCTCAAGGGGTGTAGATTTAGTATGAAATGAGTCAAAAGCGTAGATAAAGTGGGTGCAGAAAAGTATTTGGAGTGTAAGAAATGAAAGGATTGTGAGAGGTTTAAGAAGCAATGGTAATTATGTTAGATGTTTTAAGTGTTTGCAGGTAAAATTGCATTGGTGCAGCTGTGCTTAAAAAACAAAATTACAATAATACAGATACAGGCATTTGTAGGTGAAATGGATGGTTTATGAAATGTCCAAGTAAGGTAGTTCTGTGCTATGTAATCAGATGCAACAATCAGGAGGTGAGTGATCTGAGGAGTAAGTGACTCACATTTGTTATTAGTTCTTCAGTTTTCTTTGTTTTGTTAGATTGGTGTGCTTCTGTTTTCCTTCTTTTTCACTTCGATTGAACGCTGATTGAACACTGCTGTTATGTGTCAATTTTATCACGCTTTGATAAAAATGCACGCTTAGATCAATAAATGCACAGCCAAATGGCTTTGCACGGTCTACACCATTGGACTTAAGTAGAAGACTATTACAAGTGAAACCAATAATTGAAATCTGTAACCACACCCCACCCCCTCAAATGCCAGGCAATAAATTACCGTAAAAACAACAACCAGGCATTCCACAAAGATTAAACTGGGTCTATATCATTCAAAACTTTAAAAAAGTACTTCAAAATCACATACTATGCAATAATGTTTCAATTTGCATTACCCAGCAGAATTAGCTTTGCATATATAGATATAGTGCAGCAGAATATATTGGTGGTTGTAGTCAATTGTAATTACCTGTAGGTGACAAGAAGAGAAGAAACGTCAATTCACAATCAATATCAGCTGAAGATAAATTAACGCTGATTGAACGCTGCTGTTATGTGTCAATTTTATCACGCTTTGATAAAAATGCACGCTTAGATCAATAAATGCACAGCCAAACGGCTTTGCACAGCCTACACCATTGGACTTAAGTAGAAGACTATTACAAGTGAAACCAATAATTGAAATCTGTAACCACACCCCACCCCCTCAAATGCCAGGCAATAAATTACCTTAAAAACAACAACCAGGCATTCCACAAAAATTAAACTGGGTCTATATCATTCAAAACTTTAAAAAAGTACTTCAAAATCACATACTATGCAATAATGTTTCAATTTGCATTACCCAGCAGAATTAGCTTTGCATATATAGATATAGTGCAGCAGAATATATTGGTGGTTGTAGTCAATTGTAATTACTCAGCAGAATTAGCTTTGCATATATAGATATAGTGCAGCAGAATATATTGGTGGTTGTAGTCAATTGTAATTACCCAGCAGAATTAGCTTTGCAAATATAGATATAGTGCAGCAGAATATATTGGTGGTTGTAGTCAGTTGTAATTACCCAGCAGAATTAGCTTTGCATATATATAGTGCAGCAGAATATATTGGTGGTTGTAGTCAATTGTAATTACCCAGCAGCAGCTCTACTGCACTCAACATCACCAGTGCTCACAATATATATAATGCTATATACTATGCCATAGTGGTGCTTACTATATAACACCTCCTACTGCGTTCCCCCTGGCAATGAGCATGACACCCAGAGAGTGAAACCCCTGGCAATGAGCATGACACCCAGCACGTGAAACTCTTGGCATTGAGCAGTTTTTGTAAAAGTAATTAGAAGATTTACTGTAGGGCATAGTGTATCACAGATATTGTGGTGAGTGACATAATATGTTCCAAAGGGCATTAATGTGTGGGGCTTAACATGGTGGAAATTACTGTACTTTTTTCCCTGTGGTGGCCGAGGTCTGTTGGTGCAGGGTCAAGAACTGGGGTGTAAGGTAGTCTTTGCCTGCAAGGCTACGCCCATTTTATGGAGACCATACCCATTTTTGCGAGGTCACGCCCCCCCATCCCGTCCGGAGCGCTCACGCAAATATAGTTTTTTTTATATATATATATATGGGGGAGGGGCACAACTTTTAATGCCAATGGTGGCGGGGGGCACGCATTTGAAGCCAAATTGTTTAGAAACACCCCTGCAAGAAAATATCTGCAAATCCAATGTTACCATAAGTGTGGCATATACCTGCGCTTGCTCGCGGGGTGAGAACATCTCCCTAATTGAATTCAGCGATATGAATAGAGGTTGTGCAGCAGCCACAGAAAGGGTTAATCTCTGCAACTTGTCACTAAATTACATTGTTGCAATTTTAGCTGGGAGCTGCAATAATTACTCTAATATATAACACAGCCAACACTTCTATATTCACACAATATACTGCATGGTGAATATAGAAGTGGTGCTTACTAAACAGCACCTCCTACTGCATTCCACATCACCGCTGGTCACACTCATATCAGGCCCATAATGCTGTATCCTCTCTTCTGACATTCCCACCATTATCCTAGGCGATTTCAACATCCCTATTGACATCCCCACACAATCCCCTGCCTCTAAACTCCTTAACCTCACCTCTTCACTTGGTCTCTCCCAGTGGACCTCCTCACCCTCCCATGTGAATGGGAGCTCACTGGATCTGGTCTTCACTCACCGCTGTGATATTTCTGATTTTTCCAACTCCCCATTTCCCCTCTCTGACCACCACCTGCTCTCCTTCAACCTATCTCTCTCGACTTCCCCATCTCTACCTCCTAAGGCTACCATCACTAAGCGTAACATTGAAGCTATTGACACCACATTCCTTTCCTCCCTGTTTGACTCACTTCTCTCTCCTATTCTCTCTCTCTCTCATGCCCTGAACAAGCCACTTCCACATACAATGCTTCCCTTACTTCTGCTCTTGACTCTGTTGCTCCACCAACCACTATTCACCCTCACAAATTAACACCTCAACCCTGGCACACCAAATGCACCAGATATCTGCAAAAATGCTCACGTACGGCTGAGCGACACTGGAGGAAATCACGCTCTAAGGCAGACTTCCTCCATTTCAAACTTATGCTCTCATCCTTCAGTGCTGCCCTTTCTCTTGCTAAACAGTCATACTTCAAGAACCTCATCTCCTCCCAGTCTTCCAACCCCCGGCGCCTCTTTGCCACTCTCAACTCACTCCTCTGCCCACCTCCACCTCGTCTCCCTTCCTCACTCTCTGCTCTTGACTTTGCCACTTACTTCACATCCAAAATTGACTCCATACGTCAGGACATCACATCACACCAGACTATCAGTAACCAGCCTTCTCCCAACCCTTACGAACCCTCCCCATCCCTCGCACCAACTCTGTCATCTTTCTCCCATGCATCTGGAGAGGAAGTCATGGCCCTCATTCGTTCCTGTCCCCTCACCACCTCCCCACTTGACCCAATCCCCTCCCGCCTCCTTTGCCACCTCTCTTCTTCTGCTTTTTCCCATCTTTCCCACCTTCTCAATCTCTCCCTCTCATCAGGCACTGTCCCCTCTGCCTTCAAGCACGCTCTCATCTCTCCTATTCTTAAAAAACCTACCCTTGATCCAAACACTCTCTCCAACTACCGACCCATCTCTCTCCTCCCTTTTGCCTCCAAACTCCTTGAGCGTATTGTCTACAACCGCCTTACTTCCTTTCTTTCCTCACACTCACTGCTTGACCCATTCCAGTCTGGCTTCCGTCCTCTCCACTCCACTGAAACTGCCCTTACAAAAGTATGCAATGACCTCCATGCTGCTAAATCTAAGGGACACTACTCTCTACTTATTCTACTTGATCTCTCTGCTGCTTTTGACACTGTGGACCATCCTCTCCTACTGCAAATCCTTCACTCCATTGGTCTGCGTAACACAGCCCTCTCTTGGTTGTCGTCCTACCTTTCTGACCGTTCATTCTCTGTCTCCTCTCATGACTCCACCTCCCCCTCACTTCCACTAACTGTAGGGGTACCCCAAGGTTCTGTCCTTGGTCCTCTTCTCTTCTCTCTCTATACGTCCTCACTAAGTAAGCTCATTAGTTCTTTTGGTTTCCAATATCATCTCTATGCTGATGACACTCAAATCTATCTTTCCTCTCCAGACCTCTCCCCTACTCTCCTCACTCGTATCTCCAACTGTCTCTCTGCTATCTCTTCCAAGATGTCCCAGCTCTTTCTTAAACTTAACATGTCTAAGACCGAGCTGATCATCTTCCCTCCCTCCCGCATAACCTCACCTCCTACAATCTCATTATCTATTGATGGCACTACTATCTCCTCTACCCCCCAAGTGCGCTGTCTTGGAGTAATCCTTGACTCCTCCCTCTCCTTCAAACCACACATTCAGCACCTCTCACAAACCTGCCGTTTTCATCTAAAAAATATTTCCAGGATCAGACCCTTTCTGACCCAGGATGCTACTAAGACTCTTATCCACTCACTGGTCATCTCCAGACTGGACTGCTGTAATCTCTTCCTGACTGGCATTCCTGACAAATACCTCTCTCCACTCCAATCTATCTTCAATGCTGCTTCCCTGCTCATTTTCCTCACCAAACACACTACGTCCACCTCTCCTCTCTTACTAGTCCTTCGCTGGCTCCCCTTCCCTTTCAGAATCCATTTCAAGCTTCTCACACTTGCTTACAAAGCCCTCACCCACTCCTCTCCCATCTACATATCTGATCTTATCTCGCTTTACACTCCCACCCGTCCTCTTCGCTCTGCTAATGCACACCGACTCCTGCCTACGGATTACTTCCTCCCACTCCTACCTCCAAGATTTTTCACGTGCTGCACCACTTCTCTGGAATTCCCTACCTCTCCCCCGCAGACTCTCCACCTCTCTACAAACCTTCAAACGGGCTCTCAAGACCCACTTCTTCACCAAACCCAGCCAAATCTCATCCTAAACCTCTGTTCCACGCTCTCTATGTACCCCATCTGTCTCACCCCTGTCTGTCTACCCCTCCCTTTTAGAATGTAAGCTCTCACGAGCAGGGCCCTCTTCCCTCATGTGCTTACTCTTTTCTTACTTTAATAATCTTCAGCTGCACCAAATCCAGCAGTCTTCTGCCACCTTATACTTATTCCAGTGTCATCTGCTGATGTAGCTATGTTTATTTACCCTGTACTTGTCCTATATTGTCGTCAACTGTAAGTTGCTGTTTTCCTGTTTGATTATTTGTTTATGTACTCTGTAATTGGGCACTGCGGAACCCTTGTGGCGCCATATAAATAAAGGATAATAATAATAATAAATAATATAATATATAGCAGTACGGTACAGTAGGCCACTGCTCTACCTACCTCTGTGTCGTCAAGTATACTATCCATCCATACCTGTGGTGCATTTTAGAAAAAAACATGTCTCGGCAGAGCAATCTATAAATCCATAATTTTTCAGACAGCAACAGTGGGTATTGTAATAGTCACCCAATCCATCACTTTTATAGGGTTACATGCACCCACATGCTACAGCCTGTCTCAATAATTTTACTGTCACGCTGTGTGTGTTTGTGTTTTTATTTGGGTATTTTTTGTTGTTGTAGAACTACAGGTACCAGCAAGCCCGTTATTTCCCTGCCTGCTGGTACTTGAGGTTCTCCAAGTACCAGCAAGCGGGGGAGGCTTGCTGGGCCTTGTAGTTCCACAACAAAAAAAACAATATTCTTTTTTTACACACATGGCTATCAGCCCGGCACCCACCACCCAGGGGTGCTGGGGACAGCCTCGGGCTTCACCTCTGGCCCTTGGGTGCCTCGAGGGGAGGAACCTCTTGATTTAAGGGGTCCCCACTCCTCCAGGGAACCCCGGCCAGGGGTGACTAGTTGGAGGGGTAATGCCAGGGCCGCAGGGACCTACATAAAAGTGTCCCCCGGCTGTGGCATTATCTCTCTGGCTAGTGGAGCCCGGTGCTGGTTTTAAAAATATGGGGGACCCCTACATCTTTTGTCCCACGTATTTTTGGAACCTGGACCGTTCTAAGAGCCCGGTGCTGGTTGTCTAAATACGGGGAACCCCTGTCCAATTTTTCCCCCAGTATTTAAATAACCAGGACCGGCTCAAAGAGCCCGAGGCTGGTTATACTAAGGAGGGGGGACCTCACGCATTTTTTTTTAACCCATTCAGACCCTTCTCCTTTAAGTTAATGGAAGCCCTGGACAACAAAATTGCATTCATGTCCTCCTCCCTCACCCTTCCCAGTCCCAAACACTCATTTTTTTTTTCTTTAAAAATGTATAATACATAACAAGAACAATGAGCAGGCAGGCAGCGGGCATTGGCGGCATCGGACTGAGATAGAAATTAGTGGTGGAGGGCTGGGTCAGTTGATTGTGGGAGAGTTTGTAAGCCATTGGCGGTGGCAGCGGGTATCGGCTCAGAGGCAGTAGCGGGCATTGGCTAAGGGTCATCGGCAGGATTCGGCGGAAATTATGGCTGTAGTGCCTCACTAGCCACTGACCTCACCGCACGCCACTGTGGGACAGATGTAACATGCAGAGAGAGGTAGATTTGGGAGGGGGAATGTCCTAGCATAACTGTTAATTGCAGTGTAATACTGTAATTCAGCTGTGCAGCATTTGTGGCTAAATGTCAAAGAAGCCAGTATTTACCCTGCATGCAAAACAATAAATGTATTTGAACATACCTCCCAACTATACCAATTTTTGCAGGACACTTTTGTTGGGAATGTCCAGCTAACCCAAACAACCCCCCCCCCCTGTGGGGGCCGCAGTGTCCCATAGTCATGGGGAAGGGGGGGGGGGGGTGGAAGGCTCCCTGTAGCTTGTTGCTCTGCAAATATGCACATTGTGGGTAATTCAGACCTGATCGCTAGGGTGTGTTTTTTGCCTACAGCGGAAGGGAAAATTTGCTGTGCAGGTGTGTGATCACATGTGCACAAGAGCTGCACAGCTCAGCACTTACTCAGCCATTGAGGTGACGTCACAAATCCTCCCACAAAACGCCGGGTCCCTCCAGTGTTTTTCCGGACACTCCCTAGAAACATTCAGTTGCCACCCACACAAACACCCTCTTCTTGTCAATCTTCTTGTGATCTCCGGACCGTCGCACTTACGCATTGTGGCGCATACGCATGTGCAGTGCAGACCTGATTGCCCGCTGGGTGAAAATAAATTGAAGCGATCTGGTCTGAATAAGCCTCAATGTCTATTCACGGGAGACAGAGGGGCTGGGGCATGGCCAGCAGCTCACAGAGCACCTATAATGACAAAAATGGGAGACATGGCTCATGATCGCGATATACCTGCGAAGGTACGCCCTCTACTGATTGACAGGCAGAGGCATTCGCATTTTCTGCGGGGCACCCGGAGAAAATGTAGGCACACGCACAGGATGGACCCTGCGTATATGCCCCCATCCTCTTCATAGTTTTTGCGGTTGGAACGCGTATTACGATCCAAACTATGGCCCTCATTCCGAGTCGTTCGCTCGGTAATTTTCTTCGCATCGCAGTGAAATTCCGCTTAGTACGCATGCGCAATATTCGCACTGCGACTGCGCCAAGTAATTTTACAATGAAGATAGTATTTTTACTCACGGCTTTTTCTTCGCTCTGGCGAACGTAGTGTGATTGACAGGAAATGGGTGTTACTGGGCGGAAACACGGCGTTTTCGGGGCGTGTGGATAAAAACGCTACCGTTTCCGGAAAAAACGCAGGAGTGGCCGGAGAAACGGGGGAGTGTCTGGGCGAACGCTGGGTGTGTTTATGACGTCAAACCAGGAACGACAAGCACTGAACTGAACGCAGATGCCGAGTAAGTCTGAAGCTACTCTGAAACTGCTAAGTAGTTTGTAATCGCAATATTGCGAATACATCGGTCGCAATTTTAAGAAGCTAAGATACACTCCCAGTAGGCGTAGGCTTAGCGTGAGCAACTCTGCTAAATTCGCCTTGCGAGCGATCAACTCGGAATGAGGGCCAATGTCTTATATACACGAGCAGTGTGAAAATGGGGGTAATTCGATGGGGGTAATTCCAAGTTGATCGCAGCAGGAATTTTGTTTGCAGTTGGGCAAAACCATGTGTACTGCAGGGGAGGCAGATATAACATGTGCAGAAAGAGTTAGATTTGGGTGAGTTATTTTGTTTCTGTGCAGGGTAAATACTGACTGCTTTATTTTTACACTGCAAATTAGATTGCAGATTGAACACACCACACCCAAATCTAACTCTCTCTGCACATGTTAAATCTGCCTTCCCTGCAGTGCACATAGGTGGTCATTCCGAGTTGTTCGCTCGGTAATTTTCTTCGCATCGCAGCGATTTTCCGCTTAATGCGCATGCGCAATGTTCGCACTGCGACTGCGCCAAGTAAATTTGCTATGCAGTTAGGAATATTACTCACGGTTTTTTCATCGTTCTGGTGATCGTATTGTGATTGACAGGAAGTGGGTGTTTCTGGGCGGAAACAGACCGTATTAGGGGCGTGTGGGAAAAAATGCTACCGTTTCTGGGAAAAACGCGGTAATGGCTGGAGAAACGGAGGAGTGTCTGGGCGAACGCTGGGTGTGTTTGTGACGTCAAACCAGGAACGACAAGCACTGAACTGATCGCACTGGCAGAGTAAGTCTCGAGCTACTCAGAAACTGCACAGAGATGTCTTATCGCAATATTGCAAATCTTTCGTTCGCAATTTTAAGATGCTAAGATTCACTCCCAGTAGGCGGCGGCTTAGCGTGTGCAATGCTGCTAAAAGCAGCTTGCGAGCGAACAACTCGGAATGAGGGCCATGGGGGGTAATTCTGAGTTGATCGCAGCAGGATTTTTGTTAGCAGTTGGGCAAAACCATGTGCACTGCATTTACGAACAGATGATTTTTTATATAAATTTTAAAATGTTAGTAAATGTGTGTTTTTTTTTCAACCTGGAAGCCCAACATCGATTAAGATCGATCTTAAATAGACCCCTGGGTTTTAAGGATAACCATGGTTGAGTCCAATGGTTAATTCACATTGACCGAAGTTCTAATTAAGTCACCTGTGCTCAAGCATGATATCCTTAAAATCTGGATTGCAATGACAGCATTTGGGAACTATGCCTAAGGGTTTAATTTTTACATTTATCCACTGACAATAAATCTACCTACAATATCCCTGTAACTGTTATGATTACAGTATTTCACTAAATAATTTAATTTGCTGAACCTTCTGTAAAAAGAAATATTAAGATGCTGTAATTCCCAGATGCAGCAAATTTGTTAGCTAGTGGGCAAAACCATGTACACTGCAGGGATGGGGGGGGGGGGCAGATATAACATTTGCAGAGAGATTTAGGTGGGTTATATTGTTTGTGTGCAGGGTAAATACTGGCTGTTTTGTTTTTACACTGCAATTTAGATTTCAGTTTGAACACACCGCACCAAAATCTAACTCTCTCTGCACATATTATACACCCCCCCCCCCTGCAGTGTACATGGTTTTAGCTAATAAATTTGCTGCTGTGATCAGATCTGAGTTAAGCCCTATGTATTTGGCACTGGCAAAGGGTTAGAGGCCTTGCTGTAGAGCTCACACCTTTCTTATCATGCATTGTAATATTTCCTATGTCCTGATGTTGTGCTCTCTGCTCCATCCAAGTAAACAGCAATGTAGCGTGGCTATCAAAGAGCGTGAAGATTGCAGATTTCCTGAGATTAATGCTAAAGAATGCTATTATAGAGGCTGCTGCTTTAATTCAAGTGTCACTGGGGTTAAATGGTGTTTTTACCTTAAAAACACAGGTAGAGTATACAGTACAGTGGTAGAGTGGGAGCATGTAGTGCTATTGATTACAGATTTGATGGAGCTTAAACATGGATAAGGTCCATAGCTATAAGAGTTTATCTTGTGTATCCTTTATTCTTAGTCATGGTCAGATAAGATTAGAAAATACCATTTAAGTGGAAATTTCCTGTTAGCTGTTTTAGCTAAATTGCACCAGTTAAAAAAAAAAAACTAAGCTGCTGTAATTCCTGGATGTTTCCTTACTGCATCAACAGGAAGTGACAAGAAACAATGTAATGTGGAACCGTACAGCAGAAGGGATTGCGGCTACCCCACAATAAGTGCAGCGGAATGTAAGAGGAGGAATTGTTGCTTTGACTGCAGCATTCCCGGGGTTAACTGGTGTTTCTTCAAGTCACAAGGTATGGAGCTGCTGTATAGTTACTCGCAAGTCAGTAGTTGTATGATGCTCACACCTGTTAAGCTGGATACACACAGAATGCCCTACACAGGGGGTGAAATGAGCGCCCCCCACCCCCCGTACGCTCAGTACACATCACGCTGTGCTGAGCGGGGGGAGAGATGTGTGCTGAGCACTTCGCTCAGCACACATCTCTCCCCAAAATCGGGCCGTGAATACGGACCTTTAAACTGGATCCACACTTAGATTATCTGTCCAATTTTTTTTTTCTAGTTGAAACAAAATTATGCTAATATGTGGCAGCAAATGACAATTGACCATTTGCTCACAAACACTGGAAAACATCCAAAAATGGTCATTTAGATAAATTGGTTAAATCCATTTCATTTAGCTAATTTATCCAAACTACCTTTATTGTATCTTTGTGGGTGAATGATGTGTGGGTCAGTGTTGAGGGTGGTGGAGGAGATGGGTAATAGGCACAGCAGGGTGTGGACAGTCAAATAGTGTGCTTAGAGGTTCAGAGTCATTGTATGAGACTCTGGCAACAGTGACTTGATGAGTCTGGTGTTCATAGGGTGGGACGCACTAACCTTTTTATGCTATTGAAATAGTTCTCCTCCTGACCGACGCAGTTCCTTGCTCCGAGGTTGGTGTATTGTCCTGTTGCAGCGCCTCTCCACTGTGGTCACAGTGAGCTGTGTGGTGTTGCTGGCGCATGCCAATCTCCCCCCAACCTCCCTCTGGCATTTCAGACCTACGTACGCATGATGGGATCTTGTATGATATGCGCGTGTGCTGTAGAGATGAAAGTGGCGGTGAGGAGGCAGATCGTGAGATGGGGAAACTTTGTGGACTGTTAGCGAAGGGGAGCACTGGGCAATCTGAGTTGCAAAGAGGGCAGCAGAAGAGGTTATTGCATGTGCACTGGTGACAGGTCTATCCTTGGTGGCTAGCCTCAGTGGTAAAGGGGTACATAAGCTAGTGTCCCTTGGTCAGCCATGTACCATGGCCACCTCCCTACCTCCTATATATTCTCCCTAATCTGTCACTTTGTTACGGTCTGCTGCTGGCACTGGTGTATCGTCCTGCAGATGCCGTCTCCGCCCATTGCTGTGACTTCCCCCAGAGTTAGCCACACAGAGTGACAGATCTCCTATATATTTTCCCAGATCATTACTTTCACTTGCAGCCTACCTTATTTTTTGCAGCCTAGCATGCTCCTGACCCCTTCTCTCACTAATACTTATACAACATTCATGAACTTATCTTAAGGTTTCTTTATTATTCAGTCACACTGTCTTGGATCCAAACCATTTCCTGTGGCATTGCAGTCAAACAATTGAGCTATTTACCCTTGCATAGAAAGGTATAATCTAAGCTAGAGAATTCTATTTGGAGCTCACCTTGTACTTTGTGAAGAAATAATCAGCATTGTGGCTGAGCAGATATATGGAGTGTGTGGCTGCACACTGCATTGATCTGCTGAGTTGCAATGCTAATAATATTTTTTTGCAAAGTACCAATAGCTTCATATAATGTTCACAATTTTTATGCAGGATCAAGTAGCTCAATGGGTAGGGTGTTTGATTAGAATTCAACAGGTTATAGGTTTGAATCCTGGGTATGGTAGTTTGAGGTGTTATTTAATAAAGTGTGTTTATATATTAGTCACACATGGCTTACTTGTACAAATGGCATGTCACCAGTTAGTGCTGACTGCTGATATGCCATTTGCACAAGCAAGCCATGTGTGACTGTATATGCATTTAAGGAGGGCCCCCCGGCAATACCACAAACCATTGAGTGTCAAGTATACTAGATATATCTTCATATCTCATGTGCTTTCTCTGAGACCAATCTTGTTATGCCCCTTCCCCACGAGGCATGCGCCTTTTGTCCATATTGCAAAAATAGTGGGGGGGGGGGGCATATAATTCTCTGTCACAGGGCACTAAAAAGTCTAGTTATGGCTCTGGTATGCATTATGTAATCTGGCAGACCATCTCTCCAACACTGGCTGATTGGAATAGAAATCCGGTTATCTATGTGAGCAAATGACCATCAACGATTTACTCTCAAACACTAGAAAATGGACAAAAATGGTCCCCTAAACAAATTGGTTAAATTTTGGGTTTAACCAATTTGTGTAATGACCATTTTTGACCACTTTTCTAGTGTTTGGGAGCAAATGGTTAATCGACATTTGCTCCTATACATTACCAGATTTTTATTCCATCCATCCAGACTGGATAGATAGCCTGACAGATAATTGTGTAGTGTACGCCCAGGATAACGGTCAGTTATGCTTTCTTTTATGATGGCACACAAATGGGTGGGCAGATCCAGGGCAAGCACTGCCCACTCATGCATAGTTGTCAACTGATGTGAAGTTCCAGGGGGCAATCTCGGTTATAAATAAAAGTATCTGGAAATTGTCCCTAGTTTAATAAAAAAAAAAAAAAAATTTGATCAACTCCATTTATTTAGTATGATATCCCAGGTGATAGGATGCCGGCAGTCAGAATAACATGCTTTATTAAATAACACATCTCAAACTACAATACCCAGGATTCAAACCTATAACCTGTTGAATTCTAATCAAACACCCTACCCATTGAGCTATTTGATCCTGCATAAAAATTGTGAACATTATATGAAGCTATTGGTACTTTGAAAAAAAAAAGTATCAGCATTGCAACGCAGCAGATCCATGCAGTTTGCAGCCACACACTACATGTATCTGCTCAGCCACAATGCTGATTATTTCTTCACAAAGTACAAGGTGAGCTCCAAATAGAATTCTCTATCTTACAATTATACCTTTCTATGCCAAACCTAGAAGTCGGGCCCCCCACCCTGGGATCCCCCAGAGGGAGGCCCGCCCCGTCATGCGGCAGGCTTGTCCGTTTTGGAAGCAGGCTGACGGGCAGCACAGGCTTGCTTCAGTCTGGGCTTGGCAGGTCTGGAAGCATGAGCTTGCTTTGGGTATGCCTGACCATGGGTACGCTTTACCTGGAGGATGAAAGGGCCCAGGAAAAGTACTTTTAGCCTTCTGCGTGGTAGGAGTCATACTAGGTAGGCAAGTTGTTTTAGCAGTAGCCAGATCAGCTACAATCTTATTGAGGTCTTCTCCAAAGAGAGTGTCTCCCTTGAAAGGAAGCACCTCCAGGGTTTTCTTGGAATCCATATCCACCGACCAGGATCTCAACCAGCTGTATAAAGTATTACCTTGGAACTGGCTCTCCACTCCCCATTATCTGGTTATCATGACTTCCTCCGCCAGTTTCCAGACTCGCTTACTGAAGCTCGGCCACTTCTTCCTAGCAGCAGGCTCCTGGATCACTGGGCAGCAGAGGTGCTTGGGAGCCGGATGGGGGAGGAGCAATAAGGCAGGCAGCCTTTGGCACCCACACCCACACACACACCCACACACACCCACACACACCCACACACCAAAAAAGAACATATCCCAGTTTAACATAACGCTATGTGGTGCAAGGTATGGAGCTGGTCACTTGTATCAGACCTCTGACATTTGCCTTTTCACCCATATTGCATACTTTTTCTTGCAGGTTGTGTCTTAATTCAAGAAGTGTTCTAAGTACTTCAGCTTAGTATCTTTACTGACCCCTCTTTACCCCACACTACATAACTGACCCCTCTATACCCTACACTACATCACTGACCTTTCTATAACCATCACTGCATTACTGACCCCTCTTTACAGTACACTGACCTCTATATACCTGCTAGTACATCCCTGACGCCTCTATTCCCTACGCTACATCCCTGACGCTTCTATACAGTACAATGCATTACTGATACCTCTAGACCATACATCCTCATTACATCAGAGAGTTAGTGAAACGCTGGAAAAAATAAGGGTATAAGTGGACTACAGAAACTGATGCTCTAAACAAAGGAGAGAGAGAGAGAGAGTAAAGCACAAGGGAAAGTGGGCAATTGGAACACCATAGAGAGAGGAGAGATAGAAATGCCTGAAAAAGTAAAGGGGGTTGGGTATGGCATCCGGCGCTCGGGATTCCAGAGGTCACATGATCCCCAATCCTAATACTAACCCTCTGGGGGGGTGGCGGATAGGGCTAACCCTCAGGGGGTGGCAGCTAGGGCTACCCCCCCCCTCCTAGTGCCTTCCCTTACACCACCTCCCCTGGTCCGACTCCTAACCCTCCCTCCAATACTCACCTTCGGGATGTTGGCTGTCTGTGTGCCGGCGCCAGTCTCCCAAGTGGTGTCAGGATTCCAACATCGGTCAAATGACCGCCGGTATACCGTCTGCCAGGATGGTAAATGTATCCTGAGGACAGGTAGTGAGTGTGGAGGGATAGGTGGTTCAGTAAAATGTAACGGCTCAAACTGCGATCATTCACTGATAAATTGATTTATAGCTCTCCCTTTTTAACCATTGCAATTATAAAAGCAATGTTTTTTAAACTTTTAAATAAAGCTTGTTAGCATCCCCAGCACACTGTATATGCTGGGAGATGTAGTTCTCAATATGAAAACATTTAATTACTGTATGAACTCTAATCCCCCAACTGAAACCTGGATGGTGCTCCTGGCAAGTGACATCCTGGCCAAGGGGTAGATACGCCCCTGAGGGTCAGGGCCAGCAACAGAAATCTTGGGCCCCAGTACACTGATATCTCTGGGGCCCCCTTAAGCCCCCCTTAACTTGGCAGAGGGATCTTTTAAAAAAAAATGGAGCCTTTGACTCGGACCGTCAGTGAGGCCGGCAGGTGGTTTTCATACTGGGCTATCCAGCTCTTCGGTGGCGGTGGCAGGGACATTCAGAAAAGGGCCAGCACAGCAACATGCATAATAATGGCAATACAGTATGGACCACAGGGACTGGACAAAGTGATGGGGTAAAAGGAGGGGGGAGGGTTTAGTTGGCCTGTTGACACTGCAGCATACTTACGACTGCAAGGGATATAGGACTCTTGAGTTCACGGGCCAATTTCATGGCAGTCTCGGATAGGAGGGCATTGTGGATTCACCAAGGGAATGCTGATGCTGACTCCAAGAAGAAAGGGAGTCTCTTCCCTATGAAGGTGAAGCCTTGTTTGGCGATGGCCTAGTTAATTTGATCTCGGCAGCTCCCGCAGGTAAGTCAACCTTCTTGCCCTATGTTCCCTCTCAACGGAAGAAGACGCATCATTATCTACCGCAGTCATTTTGGCCCAATAGATATGCAAGAAGTTAAGATTCCCCTTTCTTTGCAGGTAGAGGAAGGAGAAGGAAGAGGTCTGTAGCCTCTTCAAGATCGCAGGAGCAGAGATTGTCCTCTGCTTCTGCCAAATCCACTGCATGACGCTGGGGCTTTCTTGCAGGAGCCCACACCAGTGGGGGCACGTCTAAAACTCTTCAGTCAGTTCTGGAGTCATTCGGACCTGGACTCGTGGGTTTTACAAATAGTGTCCCAAGGGTACAAACTGGGGTTTCAAGACGTTCCCCCTCACCGATTGTTCAAATTGGCCTTAGTCAGCAGGGAGAAGGTTTTTATTCAAGCCTCTTCGTGGTCCCGAAGCCGGACGGCTCAGTCAGACCAATCTAAAATCTGAAATCCCTCAATTTCTTCCTAAAGAAATTCAATTTCAAGATGGAATCTCTCAGGGTAGTGATCTCCAGTCCGGAGGAAAGAGATTTCATGGTTTTGGTAGACATAAAGGATGCCTACTTACATGTTCCCATTTAGCCACTGCATCAAGCTACCTAAGGTTTGCAATTCAGGATTGTCATTACCAATTTCAGACATTGCCGTTTGGTCTGTCCACGGCTCCGAGGATTTTCACCAGGGTGATGGCGGAAATGATGGTTCACCTTCGCAAGCAAGGAGTCACAATTATCCCGTACTTGGATGATCTCCTGATAAAGGCGAGATCCAGGGACCAGTTGGTGCAAAACATTGCACTCTCCCTGACAGTTCTTCAACAACATGGTTGGCTCCTACACTTGCCAAAATCGCAGTTGGTCCCAATGACGCGGTAGTTGTTTTTGGGAGTCATACTGGACACAGAAGAGGTTTTCTTCCAGGGGAAAGGCTATGGAGATCCAGAGTCTGGTCAAACAAATTCTGAAACCAGCAAGAGTGTTAATCCATCAATGCATTCGGTTGCTGGGGAAGATGGTTGTGGCCTACGAGGCCATTCAGTTTGGCAGGTTCCATGCCAGAGTGTTCCAGTGGGACCTGTTGGACAAGTGGTCCGGATCCCACCTACACATGCACCGGAGGATAATCCTGTCTTCCAAGACCAGAATCTCACTCCATTGGTGGCTGCACAGTTCTCACCTCCTAGAGGGGCGATGGTTCGGGATCCAGCACTGGATCCTAGGGACCACAGATGCAACCCTCCGAGGCTGGGGAGCAGTCACACAGGGGGAAAACGTCCAAGGAAGATGGTCAAGTCAGCAAAGTTGTCTCCACATAAATATTCTGGAGTTAAGGGCCATTTAATAACTGCAGACACAGTACACACTGGGACGGGTGCCCAGCATCCTCTACAGACTAAGAGAAAAGGATTTACCGGTAGGTATTAAAATCCTAGTTTCTCTAACGTCCTAGAGGATGCTGGGGACTCCGTAAGGACCATGGGGATAGACGGGCTCCGCAGAGTTCATGATCTTCACTGAGGTAACGCACAGCACTGCAGCTGTGCGCCATTGCTCCCATACACCTCACATACTCCGGTCACTGTAAGGGTGCAGGGCGCAGGGGGGGCACCCTGGGCTGCAATATACACCTCTTTTTGGCAAAAATATAACATATATATACAGCTGGGCACTGTATATATGTATGAGCCCCCGCCAATTTTACAGTTTAAGCGGGACAGAAGCCCGCCGCCGAGGGGGCGGGGCTTCTCCCTCAGCACTCACCAGCGCCATTTTTTCTCCACAGCACCGCTGAGAGGAAGCTCCCCGGACTCTCCCCTGCTTATACCACGGTAGAGAAGATGGTTGAAAAGAGGGGGGGGGGCACAAAATTCGGCGCAAATTACATACAGCAGCACTACTGGACAAACATTAAGTTACTGTGTTATTCCTGGGTTATATAGCGCTGGGGTGTGTGCTGGCATACTCTCTCTCTGTCTCTCCAAAGGGCCTTGTGGGGAAACTGTCTTCAGAAAAAGCATTCCCTGTGTGTGTGGTGTGTCGGTACACGTGTGTCGACATGTCTGAGGAAGAAGGCTATATTAGAGAGGAGCGGGAGCAAATGAATGTGGTGTCTCCGCTGACACCTGATTGGATGGATATGTGGAATGCTTTAAATGCTAGTGTAAACTCATTGTACAAGAGATTAGACAAGGCTGAAGCTTTGGGACAGTCAGGGTCTCAACCCATGCCTGATCCTATGTTGCAGGGACTGTCAGGGTCTCATAAGCGCCCACTATCCCAGATTGTTGACACAGATACCGACATGGATTCTGACTCCAGTGTCGATTACGATGATGCAAAGTTACAGCCAAAATTGGCAAAATCCATTCGATATATGATTATGGCAATAAAAGATGTTTTGCACATCACAGAGGAACCCCCTGTCCCTGATAAGAGGGTACATATGTACAAGGGAAAGAAGCCTGAGGTAACCTTTGAGGGGGTCACACGAGCTGAACGAGTTATGTGAAAAAGCTTGGGAATCTCCAGATAAAAGACTGCAGATTTCCAAAAGGATTCTTATAGCGTATCCTTTTCCATCAACGGATAGGTTACGATGGAAATCCTCCCCTAGGATGGACAAAGCATTAACACGTACAGCTACAGTTGGAAAATCAAATTTTTACCTTATGTTCCCTCACAGCATAAGAAAGCTCCGCATTATCAAATGCAGTCCTTTCGGTCACAAAGAAACAAGAAAGTGCGAGGTGCGTCCTTTCTTGCCAGAGGTAGGGGCAGAGGAATAAAGCTGCACAACACAGCTAGTTCCCAGGAACAGAAGTCCTCCCCGGCCTCTACAAAATCTACCTCATGACGCTGGGGCTCCACTGGCAGAGTCCGGCCCATGTGATGTCATGCAGCTGCTCTGACCACACCTCCTGTTTCTCCGTTGCCGACGCCATTTTGAAACCGTGCCCCCGCACCGCTCCATCTCCGACTTGGAAATGGAGTGTTGTTGACCCCCCTCCCCCCCCCCCCCCTTCACCGATTCACAGGCAGAGGCGATCGCATTATCTGCGGGGTACCGCAGAAAATGCAGGCGAATGCGTATGCTCTTAGCAGTTTTTGCAGTTGGATTGCGATCCAACCTGAATCAGGCCCCATTACCTATCACAATGCACTGCGGGTAGTACAAAATGGGGTTAATATAGGAGAAAAAACCCCAGAGCTGTGCTCCTTAACTGTCCCTGGTGGCTAGTGGAGCGGCTGCCCAGTAATCAGTGTCCACGCCAGTGCGCACACGGCCCGCCCCCATCAGCGGCCTCGTGATCCCGGAGGGTGGTGTGTGTGTGACTGACCTTAGGAAGAAACCGGAGCCTCCGCTGCAGTGACCCAGCAACCGGGGCACGGGAGTATACTGCGCCACTGGGAGTGATGGAGCTGCAGTAAAGAAGTCTATTAGACCTAGCCTGCTGCAGCCCTTGTAGATTCTTATGAAAAAAGTTCTTCTTTTCTTGCCAAAATTAATAGCTAAGAATAGGCTGCCTGAGGCAGCCCCCTGTTAAGTGGCCTGCTACTGAAGGCACCAACTACAAACTGAGCTCCCTGTTCATGGAAGCGAGGTTATAGAGGAGGGGGCGCTGAGCATCTTGGGAACAGTCAAAAGCTTTGAGCCTGTTGGTGCCTCAGATCAAGATCCTACTCTACACCCCAATGTGAATCCTTGTGGAGTCCAGTGTACCCCACAGAAGAAATGAATGTGTCACATCCATTGGCAGCAACATTAGAATAGCTGCTGATGGGCACAATTGAGAAAGGAAGGGGGGAAAACATTTGAATCCAGCACATATATGTAATTTGAATATGTAATTTGTACCTTCCTACTTTAAAATGTAATGGATGAACCTCACCCTGTGAGAACTATCTTCATGATCAAGAGATCTCATATGCAAGATAAGTATGTGTTGGGATAGGGCTGTGGAGGGCGGCTGCTCGGGCACACCCCTGTCAAGTTAAGGAGATTCAACTGAGGCAGCACAAGGGAACTCTCATCTGGGGACAACAACTGCAGGGAGAACACATTTTCAGACGAATGTGGGAGGGCAGAAGGCTGCCTAATACTGAAGCACCACCAAACAACAAACCAAATGCAACAACTAGTGCAAGCATTCCTGGGGGAAGGCCTGCAGCAGATGGATTTGCATATGGTGATGTCATCCAAGCAGTGGGCATAGTTGGCTGCAACCCTCGTCTGCATATGAAAAGAGAAAAGGGTCACGCAGGGCATGGCGGCCTTTGTGGGGTTGCGCTTGGATGACACCTAAATCGCTTTATACACCCCCACCCCCCATCAGTGTGGGCTCATGTTGGCCATGCCCCAGCCCCTGAAGCATTCAAGCTGATTTCTTGCAGCAGCTGGACCCAGTAACAGCTCCAGAGTTGCTCTACAAGACAAGTAAAAGGGTGTGAGCCCTGCAGCACCACCTGTAGTTTGCATACACACATATATAGGACAGCATCTCTTATATGCCCCAGGGTCAATAAAATAGTATCCTTATCTATGGTATCCATCCCCTCAGATAAGGTAACCGTCCATGCCGCTACAGCACTACACACCCAGGCCGACGCAATTGCCGGTCTGAGTAAGGTACCTGAATGTGTATAAATGGACTTCAGGGTAATCTCCTGTTTGCGGTCAGCAGACTCTTTGAGGGTAGCCGTATACTGGGACGGGAGGGCTACCTTCTTGGATAAGCGTGTTAATGCTTTGTCCACCCTAGGGGAGGATTCCCATCGTAACCTATCCATTGATGGGAAAGGATACGCCATAAGAATCCTTTTGGAAATCTGCAGTCTTTTATCTGGAGATTCCCAAGCTTTTTCACATAACTCGTTCAGCTCGTGTGACCCCCTCAAAGGTTACCTCAGGCTTTTTTCCCTTGTACATGTGTACCCTCTTGTCAGGGACAGGGGGTTCCTCTCATGTGCAAAACATCTTTTATTGCCATAATCATATATCGAATGGATTTTGCCAATTTTGGCTGTAACTTTGCATCATCGTAATCGACACTGGAGTCAGAATCCGTGTCGGTATCTGTGTCAACAATCTGGGATAGTGGGCGCTTATGAGACCCTGACAGTCCCTGCAACATAGGATCAGGCATGGGTTGAGACCCTGACTGTCCCAAAGCTTCAGCCTTGTCTAATCTTTTGTGCAATGAGTTTACACTAGCATTTAAAACATTCCACATATCCATCCAATCAGCTGTCGGTGGAGACACCACATTCATTTGCTCCTGCTCCTCTCTAATATAGCCTTCTTCCTCAGACATGTCGACACACGTGTACCGACACACCACAAACACAGGGAATGCTTTTTCTGAAGACCGTTTCCCCACAAGGCCCTTTGGAGAGACAGAGAGAGAGTATGCCAGCACACACCCCAGCGCTATATAACCCAGGAATACACAGCAACTTAATGTTTGCCCAGTAGTACTGCTGTATGTAATTTGCGCCGAATTATGTGCCCCCCCCCCCCCCCTCTTTTCAACTCTCTTGTCTACTATGGTATAAGCAGGGGAGAGTCCGGGGAGCTTCCTCTCAGCGGTGCTGTGAAGAAAAAATGGCGCTGGTGAGTGCTGAGGGAGAAGCCCCGCACCCTCGGCGGCGGGCTTCTGTCCCGCTTAAACTGTAAAATTGGTGGGGGCTCATACATATATACAGTGCCTAGCTGTATATGTGTTATAGTTTTGCCAAAAAGAGGTTTATATTGGTGCCCCCCCCCCCCCCCCTGCGCCCTGCACCCTTACAGTGACTGGAGTGTGTGAGGTGTATGGGAGCAATGGCGCACAGCTGCAGTGCTGTGCGTTACTTCAGTGAAGATCATGAAGTCTTTTGCCACCTCTGAAGTCTTCTTTTCTTCTCATACTCACCCGGCTTCTATCTTCCGGCTCTACAAGGGGGACGGAGGCGCGGCTCTGGGACGGACGGCGATGGTGAGATCCTGCGTACCAATCCCTCTGGAGCTAATGGTGTCCAGTAGCCTAAGAAGCAGGACCTTGCAACTCGGAGAGTAGGGCTGCTTCTCTCCCCTCAGTCCCTCGATGAGGGAGTCTGTTGCCAGCAGTGCTACCTGAAAATTAAAAACCTAACAAAATACTTTCTGTCAGAAAGCTCAGGAGAGCTCCTGAAAAGCACCCAGTCTCCACTGGGCACAGTATCAAACTGAGGTCTGGAGGAGGGGCATAGAGGGAGGAGCCAGTGTACACCCAGAACTAAAGTCTTTCTTAAAGTACCCATGTCTCCTGCGGAGCCTGTCTATCCCCATGGTCCTTACGGAGTCCCCAGCATCCTCTAGGACGTTAGAGAAAATAGGATTTTAATACCTACCGGTAAATCCTTTTCTCTTAGTCCGTAGAGGATGCTGGGCACCCGTCCCAGTGCGTACTGTATCTGCAGTTATTAAATGGCCCTTAACTCCAGAATATTTATGTGGAGACAACTTTCCTGACTTTACCATCTTCCTTGGATGTTTTCCCCCTGTGTGACTGCTCCCCAGCCTCGGAGGGTTGCATCCGTGGTCCCTAGGATCCAGTCCTGGATCCCGAACCATCGCCCCTCTAGGAGGTGAGAACTGTGCAGCCACCAATGGAGTGAGATTCTGGTCTTGGAAGACAGGATTATCCTCCGGTGCATGTGTAGGTGGGATCCGGACCACTTGTCCAACAGGTCCCACTGGAACACTCTGGCATGGAACCTGCCAAACTGAATGGCCTCGTAGGCCGCAACCATCTTCCCCAGCAACAGAATGCATTGATGGATTAACACTCTTGCTGGTTTTAGAATTTGTTTGACCAGACTCTGGATCTCCATAGCCTTTCCACTGGAAGAAAGCCTCTTCTGTGTCCAGTATGACTCCCAAAAACAACAACCGCGTCATTGGGACCAACTGCGATTTTGGCAAGTTTAGGAGCCAACCATGTTGTTGAAGAACTGTCAGGGAGAGTAGATGTTTTGCACCAACTGGTCCCTGGATCTCGCCTTTATCATGAGATCATCCAAGTACGGGATAATTGTGACTCCTTGCTTGCAAAAGGAGAACCATCATTTCCGCCATCACCCTGGTGAAAATCCTCGGAGCCGTGGACAGACCAAACGGCAACGTCTGAAATTGGTAATGACAATCCTGAATTGCAAACCTCAGGTAGCTTTATGCAGTGGCTAAACGGGAACATGTAATTAGTAGAGATGAGCGCCTGAAATTTTTCGGGTTTTGTGTTTTGGTTTTGGGTTCGGTTCCGCGGCCGTGTTTTGGGTTCGAACGCGTTTTGGCAAAACCTCACCGAATTTTTTTTGTCGGATTCGGGTGTGTTTTGGATTCGGGTGTTTTTTTCAAAAAACACTAAAAAACAGCTTAAATCATAGAATTTGGGGGTCATTTTGATCCCAAAGTATTATTAACCTCAAAAACCATAATTTACACTCATTTTCAGTCTATTCTGAATACCTCACACCTCACAATATTATTTTTAGTCCTAAAATTTGCACCGAGGTCGCTGTGTGAGTAAGATAAGCGACCCTAGTGGCCGACACAAACACCGGGCCCATCTAGGAGTGGCACTGCAGTGTCACGCAGGATGGCCCTTCCAAAAAACCCTCCCCAAACAGCACATGACGCAAAGAAAAAAGGAGGCGCAATGAGGTAGCTGTGTGAGTAAGATTAGCGACCCTAGTGGCCGACACAAACACCGGGCCCATCTAGGAGTGGCACTGCAGTGTCACGCAGGATGTCCCTTCCAAAAAACCCTCCCCAATCAGCACATGATGCAAAGAAAAAGAAAAGAAAAAAGAGGTGCAAGATGGAATTGTCCTTGGGCCCTCCCACCCACCCTTATGTTGTATAAACAAAACAGGACATGCACACTTTAACCAACCCATCATTTCAGTGACAGGGTCTGCCACACGACTGTGACTGATATGACGGGTTGGTTTGGACCCCCCCCCCAAAAAGAAGCAATTAATCTCTCCTTGCACAAACTGGCTCTACAGAGGCAAGATGTCCACCTCCTCTTCACCCTCCGATATATCACCGTGTACATCCCCCTCCTCACAGATTATCAATTTGTCCCCACTGGAATCCACCATCTCAGCTCCCTGTGTACTTTGTGGAGGCAATTGCTGCTGGTCAATGTCTCCGCGGAGGAATTGATTATAATTCATTTTAATGAACATCATCTTCTCCACATTTTCTGGATGTAACCTCGTACGCCGATTGCTGACAAGGTGAGCGGCGGCACTAAACACTCTTTCGGAGTACACACTTGTGGGAGGGCAACTTAGGTAGAATAAAGCCAGTTTGTGCAAGGGCCTCCAAATTGCCTCTTTTTCCTGCCAGTATAAGTACGGACTGTGTGACGTGCCTACTTGGATGCGGTCACTCATATAATCCTCCACCATTCTATCAATGTTGAGAGAATCATATGCAGTGACAGTAGACGACATGTCCGTAATCGTTGTCAGGTCCTTCAGTCCGGACCAGATGTCAGCATCAGCAGTCGCTCCAGACTGCCCTGCATCACCGCCAGCGGGTGGGCTCGGAATTCTGAGCCTTTTCCTCGCACCCCCAGTTGCGGGAGAATGTGAAGGAGGAGATGTTGACAGGTCGCGTTCCGCTTGACTTGACAATTTTGTCACCAGCAGTTCTTTCAACCCCAGCAGACTTGTGTCTGCCGGAAAGAGAGATCCAAGGTAGGCTTTAAATCTAGGATCGAGCACGGTGGCCAAAACGTAGTGCTCTGATTTCAACAGATTGACCACCCGTGAATCCTTGTTAAGCGAATTAAGGGCTCCATCCACAAGTCCCACATGCCTAGCGGAATCGCTCCGTGTTAGCTCCTCCTTCAATGTCTCCAGCTTCTTCTGCAAAAGCCTGATGAGGGGAATGACCTGACTCAGGCTGGCAGTGTCTGAACTGACTTCACGTGTGGCAAGTTCAAAGGGCATCAGAACCTTGCACAACGTTGAAATCATTCTCCACTGCGCTTGAGACAGGTGCATTCCACCTACTATATCATGCTCAATTGTATAGGCTTGAATGGCCTTTTGCTGCTCCTCCAACCTCTGAAGCATATAGAGGGTTGAATTCCACCTCGTTACCACTTCTTGCTTCAGATGATGGCAGGGCAGGTTCAGGAATGTTTGGTGGTGCTCCAGTCTTCTGTACGTGGTGCCTGTACGCCGAAAGTGTCCCGCAATTCTTCTGGCCACCGACAGCATCTCTTGCACGCCCCTGTCGTTTTTTAAAAAATTCTGCACCACCAAATTCAAGGTATGTGCAAAACATGGGACGTGCTGGAATTTGCCCATATTTAATGCACACACAATATTGCTGGCGTTGTCCGATGCCACAAATCCACAGGAGAGTCCAATTGGGGTAAGCCATTCCGCGATGATCTTCCTCAGTTGCCGTAAGAGGTTTTCAGCTGTGTGCGTATTCTGGAAAGCGGTGATACAAAGCGTAGCCTGCCTAGGAAAGAGTTGGCATTTGCGAGATGCTGCTACTGGTGCCGCCGCTGCTGTTCTTGCGGCGGGAGTCCATACATCTACCCAGTGGGCTGTCACAGTCATATAGTCCTGACCCTGCCCTGCTCCACTTGTCCACATGTCCGTGGTTAAGTGGACATTGGGTACAACTGCATTTTTTAGGACACTGGTGAGTCTTTTTCTGACGTCCGTGTACATTCTCGGTATCGCCTGCCTAGAGAAGTGGAACCTAGATGGTATTTGGTAACGGGGGCACACTGCCTCAATAAATTGTCTAGTTCCCTGTGAACTAACGGCGGATACCGGACGCACGTCTAACACCAACATAGTTGTCAAGGCCTCAGTTATCCGCTTTGCAGTAGGATGACTGCTGTGATATTTCATCTTCCTCGCAAAGGACTGTTGAACAGTCAATTGCTTACTGGAAGTAGTACAAGTGGGCTTACGACTTCCCCTCTGGGATGACCATCGACTCCCAGCGGCAACAACAGCAGCGCCAGCAGCAGTAGGCGTTACACGCAAGGATGCATCGGAGGAATCCCAGGCAGGAGAGGACTCGTCAGAATTGCCAGTGACATGGCCTGCAGGACTATTGGCATTCCTGGGGAAGGAGGAAATTGACACTGAGGGAGTTGGTGGGGTGGTTTGCGTGAGCTTGGTTACAAGAGGAAGGGATTTACTGGTCAGTGGACTGCTTCCGCTGTCACCCAAAGTTTTTGAACTTGTCACTGACTTATTATGAATGCGCTGCAGGTGACGTATAAGGGAGGATGTTCCGAGGTGGTTAACGTCCTTACCCCTACTTATTACAGCTTGACAAAGGGAACACACGGCTTGACACCTGTTGTCCGCATTTCTGGTGAAATACCTCCACACCGAAGAGCTGATTTTTTTGGTATTTTCACCTGGCATGTCAACGGCCATATTCCTCCCACGGACAACAGGTGTCTCCCCGGGTGCCTGACTTAAACAAACCACCTCACCATCAGAATCCTCCTGGTCAATTTCCTCCCCAGCGCCAGCAACACCCATATCCTCCTCATCCTGGTGTACTTCAACACTGACATCTTCAATCTGACTATCAGGAACTGGACTGCGGGTGCTCCTTCCAGCACTTGCAGGGGGCGTGCAAATGGTGGAAGGCGCATGCTCTTCACGTCCAGTGTTGGGAAGGTCAGGCATCGCAACCGACACAATTGGACTCTCCTTGTGGATTTGGGATTTCGAAGAATGCACAGTTCTTTGCTGTGCTGCTTTTGCCAGCTTGAGTCTTTTCATTTTTCTAGCGAGAGGCTGAGTGCTTCCATCCTCATGTGAAGCTGAACCACTAGCCATGAACATAGGCCAGGGCCTCAGCCGCTCCTTGCCACTCCGTGTGGTAAATGGCATATTGGCAAGTTTACGCTTCTCCTCCGACAATTTTATTTTAGGTTTTGGAGTCCTTTTTTTTCTGATATTTGGTGTTTTGGATTTGACATGCTCTGTACTATGACATTGGGCATCGGCCTTGGCAGACGACGTTGCTGGCATTTCATCGTCTCGGCCATGACTAGTGGCAGCAGCTTCAGCACGAGGTGGAAGTGGATCTTGATCTTTCCCTAATTTTGGAACCTCAACATTTTTGTTCTCCATATTTTAATAGGCACAACTAAAAGGCACCTCAGGTAAACAATGGAGATGGATACTAGTATACAATTATGGACTGCCTGCCGACTGCAGACACAGAGGTAGCCACAGCCGTGAACTACCGTACTGTACTGTGTCTGCAGCTAATATAGACTGGTTGATAAAGAGAAGATGTCTATGTAACTATGTATGTATAAAGAAGAATGAAAAAAATCCACGGTTAGGTGGTATTACAATTATGGACGGACTGCCTGCCGAGTGCAGAGACACAGAGGTAGCCACAGCCGTGAACTACCGTACTGTGTCTGCTGCGACTGGATGATAAATGATATAAAAAATATATATATATCACTACTGCAGCCGGACAGGTATATATTATATAATGACGGACCTGCTGGACACTGTCTGTCAGCAGAATGAGTTTTATTTTTATAGAATAAAAAACAAAAAACACACAAGTGAAGTCACACGACGAGTGTTTAACTTTTTCAGGCAATCACAATATAAGTATACTACTAACTATACTGGTGGTCAGTGTGGTCAGGTCACTGGTCAGTCACACTGGCAGTGGCACTCCTGCAGCAAAAGTGTGCACTGTTTAATTTTAATATAATATGTGCTCCTGCTATAACCTATAGCTGGCACTGCAGTAGTGCTCCCCAGTCTCCCCCACAATTATAAGCTGTGTGAGCTGAGCAGTCAGACAGATATATAATATATATAGATGATGCAGCACACTGGCCTGAGCCTGAGCAGTGCACACAGATATGGTATGTGACTGACTGAGTCACTGTGTGTATCGCTTTTTTCAGGCAGAGAACGGATATATTAAATAAACTGCACTGTGTGTCTGGTGGTCACTCACTATATAATATATTATGTACTCCTGGCTCCTGCTATAACCTATAACTGGCACTGCAGTAGTGCTCCCCAGTCTCCCCCACAATTATAAGCTGTGTGAGCTGAGCAGTCAGACAGATATATATAATATTATATATAGATAATAGATGATGCAGCACACTGGCCTGAGCCTGAGCAGTGCACACAGATATGGTATGTGACTGACTGAGTCACTGTGTGTATCGCTTTTTTCAGGCAGAGAACGGATATATTAAATAAACTGCACTGTGTGTCTGGTGGTCACTCACTATATAATATATTATGTACTCCTGGCTCCTGCTATAACCTATAACTGGCACTGCAGTAGTGCTCCCCAGTCTCCCCCACAATTATAAGCTGTGTGAGCTGAGCAGTCAGACAGATATATATAATATTATATATAGATAATAGATGATGCAGCACACTGGCCTGAGCAGTGCACACAGATATGGTATGTGACTGAGTCACTGTGTGCTGTGTATCGCTTTTTTCAGGCAGAGAACGGATTATAAAGTAAACTGCACTGTCCTCACTAGTAAACTCTCTCCACTCAGTCTCTACACTTCTACAGTAACAGTACTCCTCCTAGTCAGCTCCAGTAAATCTCTCTCAGTCTCTTATAATCTAAATGGAGAGGACGCCAGCCACGTCCTCTCCCTATCAATCTCAATGCACGTGTGAAAATGGCGGCGACGCGCGGCTCCTTATATAGAATCCGAGTCTGGCGATAGAATCCGAGCCTCGCGAGAATCCGACAGCGTCATGATGACGTTCGGGCGCGCTCGGGTTAACCGAGCAAGGCGGGAAGATCCGAGTCGCTCGGACCCGTGAAAAAAAACATGAAGTTCGTGCGGGTTCGGATTCAGAGAAACCGAACCCGCTCATCTCTAGTAATTAGGCATCCTTATGTCTACCAAAACCATGAAATCTCCTTCCTCCGGACTGGAGATCCCTACCCTGAGAGATTCCATCTTGAAATTGAATTTCTTTAGGTAGAAATTGAGGGATTTCAGATTTAAGATTGGTCTGACTGAGCCGTCCGGCATCGGGACCACGAAGAGGCTTGAATAAAAACCTTCTCCCTGCTGACTAAGGCCGATTTGAACAATCCCCAGTTTGTACCCTTGTGACACTATTTGTAAAACCCACGAGTCCAGGTCTAAATTAATCCAGAACTGACTGAAGTGTTTTAGACGTGCCCCCACTGGTGCGGGCTCCTGCAAGAAAGCCCTAGCGTCATGCAGTGGATTTGGCAGAAGCAGAGGACGATCTCTGCTCCTGCGATCTTGAAGAGGCTACAGACCTCTTCCCTATTTTCTTTCCTCTACCTGCAAAGAAAGGGGTATCTTAACTTCTTGCATATCTATTGGGCCAAAATGACTGCGTTAGACAATGATGCGTCTTCATCCGTTGAGAGGGAACATAGGGCAAGAAGGTTGACTTACCTGCGGGAGCTGCCGAGATCAAATTAACTAGGCCGTCACCAAACAAGGCTTCACCTTCATAGGGAAGAGACTCCCTTTCTTCTTGGAGTCAGCATCAGCATTCCCTTGGTGAATCCACAATGCCCTCCTATCCGAGACTGCCATGAAATTTGCCCGTGAACTCAAGAGTCCTATATCCCTTGCAGTCGTAAGTATGCTGCAGTGTCCTTGATATGATCCAACGTAAGGAGTATCCCATCTCTCCAAGATATCTATATCGGATGACGAGGTATTCGACCAATTCTTGAATACTACTACTCACCCATGCGCATGTAATGGCAGGTCTAAGTAATGTACCCGTGGTTACATAACTAGAAATAATGTAGCTTCCTGCATACGATCCGCTGGATTTGTGACAGGGCCCCGTGCAGAAGAGGGGGTGACTCCCACTTTATTCTGTCCGCAGCAGGAAATGAATAAACAACCGGAAACCTTTTGGGGATTTGAAACCATCTTGTCGAGCTGGCCCAGACTTTCTCAAACAGAGATGGAGGAACGTTACATCAGCTTTCATTATATATCTATATATACATACATATATACCCCTTTGTCAGGAACAGCAGGGTCCTCAGTGATGTTAATATGTCCTTAATATCCACAATCATGTACTGAATGCTCCTTGCCAATATTGGATCTAATCAGGAAATATTATGGCCGACATAGGAATCAGTATCCGAGTCAGTATCGATGTGTAGTAACATTTTTGCGGGCCTGAGTGAAAAGAAGCATAGCCATGAACATCACATCTTTTCTCTACGTCTGTGTCTGGGACACAGATTTATCCAACCTCACTCTGATATTACTGAAACTTTCACCCAGTCAGTTATTGGTGGTGCCAACAGGGCCACCATCATATGTCTGCATTCCTAATATAGTTTCCTCTTGGGAAAAACATTCAGCCACCGACATGTTGACACACATGTACCAAGTACCCACAGACACATCGGCTTATGGGGGATAGACCTACAGTAAATCTGTCAGAGGGACAGATGTGATTTTTCAGCTCACAACCCAGCGCCAAAAGTACACAGTCTGGGAAATAATAAACTCTATAGTGATAGACTTGTTACGCTCTATAGATGTGCTGGTGAGGTGAGGAAGAAGCCCCGCCGCTGTAATGGCACGCTTCTGTCCCGCTCAGAAACAAATAATTAATTACGCTGGCGGGGTAAGTACAGTGCCCATGCACTAATGTCCACTTTTGCCAGCCTTTTGTGAGGAATTTATGCTGCCCAGGGTGCCCCCCTTCCCCACCCACACGCCCTGCACCCTGCAGTGCCTGTGTTTGTGTGGGAGCATGGCGCACAGCATTCCGCTCGCTGCGTGGTACCTCAGAATGCCGTCACTGGAGAAGAAGTCTTCTGTTCTTCTGCTACTCGCCTGTCTTCTGACTTCTGGCTCTGTAAGGGGGTGATGGCAGGCTACGGGAGTGGGCATCTAGGCGTACCTAGCGATCAGCACCCTCAGGAGCTAATGGTGTCCTGTCAGCCAGAAGCAGAGCCATTGAACTCACTAGAAGTTGGTCATACTTCTCTACCCTAAGTTCCACGAAGCAGGGAGACTGTTGCCAGCAGCCTCCCTGAAAATAAGAAAAACTAACACAAGTCTTTTCAGAGAAACTCAGTAGAGCTCCCCTGTAGTGCATCCAGTCTCACTGGGCACAATTCTAAAACTGGAGTCTGGAGGAGGGCAGAGCTGAAACTAGGGAGGGGCTAGGGGGGGCATGTGACCCGGGCGCGGGATTTGATAGGGCGCTGGGATCAGCTGGGTCTGACACAGCAGAGAATCTATTGAAGAAAATGG
>NC_086451.1:168902945-168953200 GCF_028390025.1 Pseudophryne corroboree
ATAACAACTTATAAATATGTTATCTACTACATGGGTGCGAATTACAGCTGGTAAATTGATTTTTTAATCCAATATATGGACTGATTTTTATTTTTGAAAATTTCTCTGTGCACAGAGTTTATCTAAGATCCACCTCCTAGCTATGCAAATATATTGTTAGTGATTTTATTTGACCGGTCTAATAGTTTATTGTAAAGTGTATATATATATTTATATGTAATAAAAAATATAGAATATATGAAATTATTTATTTTGTTTTTATTGAACTTTGAGCCATATCATACTATTTATAGCGCAAGAGGAGATTAGTTCAGTGAACTGATAAAGTGCAAGGTGATAAAGTACAAGCCAGTCTGCTCCTAACTGTTATTTTTCAAACCCAGCCTGTGACATGGCAATTAGGAGCTGATTGGCTGGTACTTTATCACCATGCAAATTATCATTTCACCAGGTTTAATAAATCGTCCGCTTATTCATTTATGTACGAGTAGTTAGAAGTAGAAGAACTCTAACAGAAACCACTAAGCTCATCTACAGCCACACCACACTGTATATGCCCAATATCACCTGATTTTAGGCCTGGTTTGTTCTTGGATGTGAGACCACCTGGGAATACCAGGTGCTGTAGGTAGTTTTATACTACCAACACCGTTCTCTTGATGCATTCTATTTTGAAACTTATTCATTGATGTTGAAGTTAGAAACAGCAAAAATCATCTACAGCCGCATCACACTGGATATGTCCAATCTCATCTGATGATGGAAGCTAAGCAGTGTTGTGCCTGGTTTGTTTTTGGATTTCAAGTCCTGCCTTCTGGTTTGGCCACGGCACCTTGGATATTCACCAAGGTCATGGCCGTGATGACGACCCTTCACCATCAGAGAATCAGGATCCTGCCAAATCTGGACGACTTGCTGATCCTGGTGAACTCCCAAGAGGTTCTCCACAGTTATCTGGAACTTGCGGTCCAATTCCTACAAGTCCACGGGTGGCTCATCAACTGAAAAAAGTCCTCGCTGGTCCCTGCTCGGAACATGGTGCACCTAGGGGCACTGCTGGACACACACAGCCAACAATTGTTTCTGTCTCCAGAGAAAGTCCTGAAAATTCAGGACAGTATCTTTCTCTCTCGCCCAAGAGTGTTGATACACACGGCGATGCAAGTACTAGACCTCATGGTGTCGGCTTTCGATATGGTAGAGTACGCTCAATTTCATTACCGCCCTCTGCAGAGGTTAATCCTCTCCAAGTGGGACGGCCTGCCTCATCGGATAATGTCTCAAATGATCTCCTTGACTCCGGAGGTTCGTCTGACACTGAGCTGGTGGCTACAGGACCAACAGTTGAGCAGGGGCCATCCCTTCTGGATCTCCAACTGTGTCCTCCTGACAATGGATGCCAGTCTTTTGGGCTGGGCCACGGTGTTGGAGCAACACTTTCTCCAGGGTCGGTGAACCAGGAAGGAATCTCTCCTCCTGATATACATTCTGGAATTGCAGGCAGTGTTCAATTAATTGACACTGGCCCTGCCTCTAGTACAGAACAGGCCTGTTCAAGTACAATCTGACAACGCCACCACGGTAGTGTACACAAATCATCAAGGCGGCACTCGAAACTGCATGGCAAAGCTGGAAGTATCAAAAATCCTCCGTTGGGTAGAATGTCATCTGACAGCAATATCGGCAGTGTTCATTCCCGGAGTCCTCAACTGGGAAGCGTATTTCCTCAGTCGTCAGGACGTTCACGCTGGAGAGTGGAGAGGCCGCAGCAGAAATGTCTGCACTGGTGTCAGTAGGTGACTGAGGCAGGGATGACTGGGAGATAGTGGGTGACAGGGAGATAGTGGGTTACTGAGGGAGGGGTGATAGGACGGGGTTGGGTAAGTATGGGAAGAAAGTGGGTGACAGGGATAATAAATGACTAAGGCAGGGGTGATAGGGAGATAGTGGATGATTGTGGCAGGGGTGACAGGGACAGTAAGAGACTGAGGCAGGGGTGACAGGGATAGTGGGTGACTGAGGCAGGGGTGACAGGGATAGTGGGTGACTGAGGCAGGGTTGACAGGGATAGTGGGTGACTGAAGCAGGGGTGATAGGGTGACAGTGGGTGACTAAAGCAGGGGTGACTGGTATAGTGGGTGACTGAGGCAGGGATCGCAGGTATAGTGGTTGACTGAGGCAGGGGTGACAGGGAGATAGTGGGCAGCATATCTCTGCCTCACTGCAGCAGCACATCCCTGCCTCGCTGACAGCAGCACATCCCTGCCTCGCTGACAGCAGCACATCCCTGCCTCGCTGACAGCAGCACATCCCTGCCTCGCTGACAGCAGCACATCCCTGCCTCGCTGACAGCAGCACATCCCTGCCTCGCTGACAGCAGCACATCCCTGCCTCGCTGACAGCAGCACATTTCTGCCTCGCTGACAGCAGCACATTTCTGCCTCGCTGACAGCAGCACAGCACTGCTTCGCTGACAGCAGCACATCACTGCTTCACTACCAGCAGCACATCCCTGCCTCACTGGCAGCAGCACATCCCTGCCTTACTGACAGCTGTATATAGGGCCTAATTCAGACCTGATCCCTGCTGTGCATATTCACACAACAGGAGATCAGGTCTGAAGTGCGTGTGTGCTGGTGCCGCAGTGCACCGGCACATGCCAGAGATGCGATCAGCATCTCTGCCCAGTGAGCGCCTCTGCCTGATTGACAGGCATAGGCGGTCACTGGGCAGGAGGAGTCGGGCCAGCGGCGTTGTGCCGCCATTTTGGGGGCACAGTCCGGACAACGCAGACATGACCGGACCGTATGGGGGCGGGCCGTGACGGCTGCGTGACCCGGACAGCAACGGGCCTTATTTACTAAAATCTCAGATAAATTTTATGGCATTTATGTGCAGTCTAGTTTGCACAGTTGATAGTGTTGATCTTGCACTATCAATGTAAGCCTCACATAGGTTTGATACACATGTAAGTTTGTTTTTATTTTACTACATTGTGGTTTGTGGCTCTATACCATGTAATGCATGTCTTTTAACAGTAGTCAAGTCTTCCAATGTGCTTGTTAGTGAAACCCAATAGATAGCTTTATTTTATTTTGTTTCTTCAAATATTGAATGCATATGTCTTATAACTTTTTTTTTTTTTTTTAATATAATATATATATATATATATTACATTTTTATTATAAGATTTTCAATGACACAAAACCATCCAAGTTGCAGATTATGGATTGTGAAAGACAAATCAACCATATAAACAATTTAAGCAATTTAAATTGCATGCAGGTAGTAGAATATCAAACTCCTTGGATGAGAGTTGGTCGTAATAAACTAGGATAGAAAAGAATACAGTAGAAAATAAGATTTTAAACCTACCGGTAAATCTTTTTCTCGTAGTCCGTAGAGGATGCTGGGGACTCCGTAAGGACCATGGGGATAGACGGGCTCCACAGGAGACATGGGCACTTTAAGAAAGACTTTAGTTCTGGGTGTGCACTGGCTCCTCCCTCTATGCCACAGTTAGAGAAACTGTGCCCAGAGGAGACGGACAGTATGAGGAAAGGATTTTGTTAATCCAGGGCAAGATTCATACCAGCCACACCAATCACACCGTATAACTTGTGATAAACTACCCAGTTATCAGTATGAAAAAACAACATAGCATCAGTGCAGGACCGATGCAACTATAACATAACCCTTATTGAAGCAATAACTATATACAAGTATTGCAGAAGTAGTCCGCACTTGGGACGGGCGCCCAGCATCCTCTACGGACTACGAGAAAAAGATTTACCGGTAGGTTTAAAATCTTATTTTCTCTAACGTCCTAGAGGATGCTGGGGACTCCGTAAGGACCATGGGGATTATACCTAGAGATGAGCGGGTTCGGTTTCTCTGAATCCGAACCCGCACGAACTTCATGTTTTTTTTCACGGGTCCGAGCGACTCGGATCTTCCCGCCTTGCTCGGTTAACCCGAGCGCGCCCGAACGTCATCATGACGCTGTCGGATTCTCGCGAGGCTCGGATTCTATCGCCAGACTCGGATTCTATATAAGGAGCCGCGCGTCGCCGCCATTTTCACACGTGCATTGAGATTGATAGGGAGAGGACGTGGCTGGCGTCCTCTCCGTTTAGAATAGATTAGAGAGACACTTGATTTACTAATTTTGGGGAGCATTAGGAGTACTCAGTACAGTGCAGAGTTTTGCTGATAGTGACCACCAGTTTTATTTATAATCCGTTCTCTGCCTGAAAAAAGCGATACACAGCACACAGTGACTCAGTCACATACCATATCTGTGTGCACTGCTCAGGCTCAGGCCAGTGTGCTGCATCATCTATTATCTATATATAATATTATATATATCTGTCTGACTGCTCAGCTCACACAGCTTATAATTGTGGGGGAGACTGGGGAGCACTACTGCAGTGCCAGTTATAGGTTATAGCAGGAGCCAGGAGTACATAATATTATATTAAAATAGTGCACACTTTTGCTGCAGGAGTGCCACTGCCAGTGTGACTAGTGACCAGTGACCTGACCACCAGTATATAATATTAGTAGTATACTATCTCTTTATCAACCAGTCTATATATTAGCAGCAGACACAGTACAGTGCGGTAGTTCACGGCTGTGGCTACCTCTGTGTCGGCACTCGGCAGCCCGTCCATAATTGTATATACCAGTGACCTAACCGTGGTTTTTTTTTCTTTCTTTATACATACATACTAGTTACGAGTATACTATCTCTTTATCAACCAGTCTATATATTAGCAGCAGACACAGTACAGTGCGGTAGTTCACGGCTGTGGCTACCTCTGTGTCGGCACTCGGCAGCCCGTCCATAATTGTATATACCACCTAACCGTGGTTTTTTTTTCTTTCTTTATACATACATACTAGTTACGAGTATACTATCTCTTTATCAACCAGTCTATATATTAGCAGCAGACACAGTACAGTGCGGTAGTTCACGGCTGTGGCTACCTCTGTGTCGGCACTCGGCAGCCCGTCCATAATTGTATACTAGTATCCAATCCATCCATCTCCATTGTTTACCTGAGGTGCCTTTTAGTTGTGCATATTAAAATATGGAGAACAAAAAAGTTGAGGTTCCAAAATTAGGGAAAGATCAAGATCCACTTCCACCTCGTGCTGAAGCTGCTGCCACTAGTCATGGCCGAGACGATGAAATGCCAGCAACGTCGTCTGCCAAGGCCGATGCCCAATGTCATAGTACAGAGCATGTCAAATCCAAAACACCAAATATCAGTAAAAAGCCTCTTTTTTTCTTTGCGTCATGTGCTGTTTGGGGAGGGTTTTTTGGAAGGGACATCCTGCGTGACACTGCAGTGCCACTCCTAGATGGGCCCGGTGTTTGTGTCGGCCACTAGGGTCGCTAATCTTACTCACACAGCTACCTCATTGCGCCTCTTTTTTTCTTTGCGTCATGTGCTGTTTGGGGAGGGTTTTTTGGAAGGGCCATCCTGCGTGACACTGCAGTGCCACTCCTAGATGGGCCCGGTGTTTGTGTCGGCCACTAGGGTCGCTTATCTTACTCACACAGCGACCTCGGTGCAAATTTTAGGACTAAAAATAATATTGTGAGGTGTGAGGTATTCAGAATAGACTGAAAATGAGTGTAAATTATGGTTTTTGAGGTTAATAATACTTTGGGATCAAAATGACCCCCAAATTCTATGATTTAAGCTGTTTTTTAGTGTTTTTTGAAAAAAACACCCGAATCCAAAACACACCCGAATCCGACAAAAAAAATTCGGTGAGGTTTTGCCAAAACGCGTTCGAACCCAAAACACGGCCGCGGAACCGAACCCAAAACCAAAACACAAAACCCGAAAAATTTCAGGCGCTCATCTCTAATTATACCAATGCTCCAAAACGGGCGGGAGAGTGCGGATGACTCTGCAGCACCGATTGAGCAAACATGAGTTCCTCCTCAGCCAGGGTATCAAACTTATAGTATTTTGCAAAGGTGTTTGAACCCGACCAAGTAGCAGCTTGACACAGCTGTAGTGCCGAGACCCCTCGGGCAGCCGCCCAAGAAGAGCCCACTTTCCTCGTGGAATGGGCCTTGACCGATTTCAGTAACTGCAATCCAGCCATAGAATGCGCTTGCTGAATCGTGTTACAAATCCGGCGAGCAATAGCCTGCTTTGAAGCAGGGGCACCAATCTTGTTGGTTGCATACAGGACAAACAGCGCTTCAGTTTTCCTGACTCTAGCCGTCCTGGCCACGTACATTTTCAAAGCCCTGACCACATCAAGTAACTCGGAATCCTACAAGTCACGCGTAGCCACAGGCACCACAATAGGTTGGTTCATATGAAAAGATGAGACCACTTTTTGGTAGGAATTGAGGACGGGTCCGCAATTCCGCTCTATCCACATGGAATACCAAATATGGGCTTTTATGTGACAAATCCGCTAATTCCGACACTCGCCTAGCCGCAGCCAAGGTTAATAACATGACCACCTTCCACGTGAGATATTTTAACTCCACTGTTTTAAGTGGTTCAAACCAGTGTGATTTTAGAAAACTTAACACCACGTTAAGGTCCCAAGGTGCCACCGGAGGCACAAAAGGAGGCTGAATATGCAGCACTCCTTTTACAAAAGTCTGAACTTCTGGAGGAGAAGCCAATTCTTTTTTGAAAGAAAATGGATAAGGCCGAAATCTGGACCTTAATAGAGCCTAATTGTAGGCCCAAATTCACTCCAGTTTGTAGGAAGTGAAGGAAACGGCCCAGATGGAATTCTTCTGTAGGAGCATTCCTGGCCTCACACCAAGAAACATAATTTTGCCATATACGGTGTAATGTTTTAACGTTACATCCTTCCTAGCCTTTATCAGCGTAGGGATGACCTCAACCGGAATGCTAGGATCCGGCATTCAACCGCCATGCCGTCAAACGCAGCCGCGGTAAGTCTTGGAACAGACAGGGCCCCTGATGCAACAGGTCCTGTCTTAGAGGGAGAGGCCACAGATCTTCTGTGAGCATTTCCTGCAGATCCGGATACCAGGTCCTCCGTGGCCAATCTGGAACAATGAGGATTGTTCTCACTTTTCTTTGTTTTATTATCCTCAACACCTTGGGTATGAGAGGAAGAGGAGGAAATACATAGACCGACCGGAACACCCACGGTGTCACTAGGGCGTCTACAGCTACTGCCTGAGGGTCTCTTGACCTTGCGCAATACCTCTGTAGCTTTTTGTTGAGCAGGGACGGCATCATGTCTATCTGTGGCAGTTCCCACCGACTTGTAATCTGTGCAAAGACTTCCTGATGAAGTCCCCACTCTCCCGGATGTAGGTCGTGTCTGCTGAGGAAGTCTGCTTCCTAGTTGTCCACTCCCGGAATGAACACTGCTGACAGTGCGCTTGCGTTATTCTCCACCCAGCGAAGAATTCTGGTGGCTTGTGCCATCGCCACTCTGCTCCTTGTGCCGCCTTGGCGGTTTACATGAGCCACTGCGGTGACGTTGTCTGACTGGATCAGAACCGGTTGGTCGCAAAGTAAGGTCTCCGCTTGACGTAGGGCATTGTATATGTTGATGTGAAGACAAGTCTCTTGACTTGACCAAAGACCTTGGAAATTTCTTCCCTGTGTGACTGCTCCCCAACCTTGGAGGCTTGCGTCTGTGGTCACCAGGATCCAGCCCTGAATGCTGAATCTGCGTCCCTCAAGAAGGTGAGCACTCTGCAGCCACCACAGGAGTGATACCCTGACCCTGGGGGACAGGGTGATCAACCAATGCATCTGTAAATGTGACCCGGACCACTTGTCCAGTAGGTCCCTTTGGAAAGTCCTCGCATGGAACCTGCCGAATGGAATGGCCTCGTATGATGCCACCATCTTTCCCAGGACTCGAGTGCAGTGATGCACTGACACAAGTTTTGGTTTCAATAGGTTCCTGACAAGAGTCATGAGTTCCTGGGCCTTTTCTATCAGGAGATAAACCCTCTTCTGGTCCCTGTCCAGAATCATGCCCAAAAAAGACAGACGAGTAGTAGGAATCAACTGCAACTTCGGGATATTGAGAATCCAGCCGTGTTGCTGTAACACTTTCAGTGAAAGTGATACGCTGTTCAGCAACTGCTCTCTTGATCTCGCTTTTATGAGATCGCCCAAGTACGGGATAATTGTGACACCTTGCTTGCACAGGAGCACCATCATTTCCGCCATTACCTTGGTGAAAATTCTCAGGGCCATGGAGAGACCAAACAGCGTCGTCTGAAATTGGCAATGACAGTCCTGTACCGCAAATCTGAGGTACGCCTGATGAGGTGGATAAATGGGGACATGAAGGTATGCATCCTGTACACAAATGCGGACAACAGGTGTCAAGCCGTGTGTTGCCTTTGTCAAGCTGTAATAAGTAGGGATAAGGACGTTAACCACCTCAGAACATCCTCCCTTATACGACACCTGCAGCGCATTCATCATAAGTCAGTGACAAGTTCAAAAACTTTGGATGACAGCGGAAGCAGTCCACTGACCACTAAATCCCTTCCTCTTGTAACCAAGCTCCTGCAAACCACACCACCAACTCCCTCAGTGTCAATTTCCTCCTTAGACAGGAGAGCCAATAGTCCTGCAGGCCATGTCACTGGCAAGTCTGACGAGTCCTCTCCTGCCTGGGATTCCTCCGATGCATCCTTGAGTGTAACGCCTACTGCTGCTGGCGCTGCTGTTGATGCTGCTGGGAGTCGATCGTCATCCCAGAGGGGAAGTCGGAGGACCACTTGTACTACTTCCAGTAAGCAATTGACTGTCCAACAGTCCTTTGCGAGGAAGATGAAATATCACAGCAGTCATCCTGCTGCAAAGCGGATGACTCAGGTCTTGTCAGCCTGGGTGGTGAGAAACGTGGTTCCGGTATCCATCGTTAATTCAGAGGCAACTAGAGACTTGATTGAGGTACTGTGTCCCCGGTACCAAATACCCTCTAGGTTCCATTTCTCTAGGCAGGCGATACCGAAAATGTACACAGACCTCAGAAAAAGAGTCACCAGTGTCCTAAAAAATGCAGTTGTACCCAATGTCCACTTGTCTGTGGTTAAGTGGAGCAGGGCAGACTCAGGACTATATGACTGTGACAGCCCACTGGGTAGATGTATTGCCACCCGCAGCAAGAACAGCAGCGGCGGCACCAGTATAGCAGCATCTCGCAATTGCCAACTCGTTCCTAGGTGTTATGAGCCACGGCTGTGGCTCATTCCTGTTTTGCATTTTTGTTAGGTATTTCATGTTTATTAGTTGTCTTGCATGCCAGGATTTCCTGTTGCTCTGTTTTAGTATGCTCTTGTCTGCTGCCGCTGGTTAGTCTGTGTAATTGCAGCTTGTTCCATGTGTTCAGCCTCACCTGGCTGCTGATTGCATTTTGTCAGTTGGAATCATGCAGTGGGCCAGCTGCTCTGGATTGTTTAATTAGGACTCTCTGTTAAAAGCACTCCCAGGACTCCTCACAGACGCCGGTGATAGCTTCCTGTTTGCCTGATTCTGCTGCAGAGAGAGTTCCCAGTCCCGGTCTGTTCGTTTGTTCCTGTTCTCAGTGATCCTGTACTCGGAAGTTACCATCTGTTCCTGGAGTCTGATCGAGCACCTTTAACATCTGGTGGTGTTCGTGAGTCGCGGCGCAGCCGTGTGTTGCGGCTTGTCCGCTATTATTTATTATTTTGTTTATATTGTGTTCTGGAGCTTTGCGGAGGATTCCGCTTCCACAAGATCCACTCTGGTGTCCAGCGGTGCCGGATAGGAGTGTCGGATCAGTGGATCTTTGGTTGTCCTTTTCCCTGGCGGCTAGTCCGCACATACCTTTTGATTTAGTTTAGTTAGCTTGTAACCCCTGGCTTGGTTGCTTAGTCAGAGGGCCCCTTGTTATCACCCTGTCTCGGACTTCCCCTTGTCTCCCATTAAGACCTGCGGGGGCATCGGGGTTGGGCAGACATAATCCGCCCTTCGAACGCGGCTGCCATGGGCTCAAGCAACCATAGTCTCGCAGGGGATTTCTGATAACACGGGCGAGACAACGGAGTTAGGGTGCCAGGGGTTACTAGGCTTTCCAGCTCCCACAACCTGTATTTCATTCCTGTACTCAGATCTCTGCCATAAGATCTTCTCCAGTCTGGAATACAGGAATCGTAACACTAGGCAGGCTACGCTTTGTATCACCGCTTTCCATAAGAGGCACACAGCTGACAACCTCTTACGGAAACTGAGGAACATCATCGCAGAATGGCTTACCCCAATTGGACTCTCCTGGGGATTTGTGACATCGGACAACGCCACCAATATTGTGCGTGCATTACATCTGGGCAAATTCCAGCACGTCCCATGTTTTGCACATACATTTAATTTGGTGGTGCAGAATTATTTAAAAAACGACAGGGGCGTGCAAGAGATGCTGTCGGTGGCCCGAAGAATTGCGGGCCACTTTCTGCCTTCAGCCACCGCATGTCGAAGACTGGAGCACCACCAAACATTCCTGAACCTGTCCTGCCATCATCTGAAGCAAGAGGTGGTAACGAGGTGGAATTCAACCCTCTATATGCTTCAGAGGATGGAGGAGCAGCAAAAGGCCATTCAAGCCTATACATCTGCCCACTAAATAGGCAAAGGAGGGGGAATGCACCTGACTCAAGCGCAGTGGAGAATGATTTCAACGTTGTGCAAGGTTCTGCAACCCTTTGAACTTGCCACACGTGAAGTCGGTTCAGACACTGCCAGCCTGAGTCAGGTCATTCCCCTCATCAGGCTTTTGCAGAAGAAGCTGGAGACATTGAAGGAGGAGCTAAAACAGAGCGATTCCACTAGGCATGTGGGACTTGTGGATGGAGCCCTTAATTCACTTAACCAGGATTCAATCTGTTGAAATCAGAGCACTACATTTTGGCCACCGTGCTCGATCCTAGATTTAAAACCTACATTGTATCTCTCTTTCCGGCAGACACAAGTCTGCAGAGGTTCAAAGACCTGCTGGTGAGAAAATTGTCAAGTCAAGCGGAACGTGACCCGTCAACAGCTCCTCCTTCGCATTCTCCCGCAAGTGGGGGTGCGAGGAAAAGGCTAAGAATTCCGAGCCCACCCGCTGGCGGTGATGCAGGGCAGTCTGGAGTGAGTGCTGACATCTGGTCCGGACTGAAGGACCTGGCAACGATTACGGACATGTCGTCTACTGTCACTGCATATGATTCTGTCACCTTTGAAAGAATGGTGGAGAATTATATGAGTGACTGCATCCAGGTAGGCACGTCAGTATGTATACTGGCAGGAAAAAGAGGTAATTTGGAGGCCCTTGCACAAACTGGCTTTATTCTACCTAAGTTGCCCTCCCTCCAGTGTGTACTCCAAAAGAGTGTTTAGTGCAGCCGCTCACCTTGTCAGCAATCGGCGTACGAGGTTACTTCCAGAAAATGTGGAGAAGATGATGATCATCAAAATGAATTATAATCAATTCCTCCGTGGAGACATTCACCAGCAATTGCCTCCAGAAAGTACACAGGGATCTGAGATGGTGGATTCCAGTGGGGACGAATTAATAATCTGTGAGGAGGGGGATGTACACAGTGAAAGGGGTGAGGAATCGGAGGATGATGAGGTGGACATCTTGCCTCTGTAGAGCCAGTTTGTGCAAGGAGAGATTGATTGATTGATTCTTTTTTGGTGGGGGCACAAACCAACCAGTCATTTCAGTCAGTCGTGTGGCAGACCCTGTCGCTGAAATGATGGGTTCATCAATGTTTTTCTTTTCAATCTAAGCCCCTGCAGTTTTCTGTAAGCATCTGCTTCGCTATGATGATCAACAAGTCACATGGGCAAACACTCAGGGCTGGAGGCGTAGATCTTAGGACCAGCTGCTACAAGCATGGCAGAGGTGTCACTATCACTGGTGACACCCAGAGAGGTGGCGAAGGAGATTGTAATGCAGTGCGCGCAGATAAGCAGCGCAATGGTAAAAAGGAGGCATGGTCTCATAGGTAGGGGTGTGGCCTGAATCACCATTTTGTTGCTCCGGGTATCCCGGGGGTTGGGGGCTGCACCCGGGGACTAGTGTGTGAGTGGTGCTGGCTCCTGCACAGTGACGGAAACTGGGTGTTGCACGTAATGTCACAGTGAAACACCCATATTCTGTCACTGAAGAAGAGCCGGCACTTTGGTGTCACCCCACTTGGCGGGTAACACTCGGGTGTGTGCCGCAACCCTGTTGTGATGCCACTGACCCATGGGATGCTTTACGTGGCTTACCCATGTGTTAGTAGCCCCAAGCATCTTTTGTGTTAGTCCCTGAAGAAAAACTTCAAATATTGTTTACAATTTTGTAATCAATGGGCCTAATTCAGTAAGGATTGCAAATTCTGCTAAGTAACAGAATTTGCAATCCTTTGGTTCGCATGCTGGGGCCACCCATCACAGGGCATGGCCACCCAGCATGCCGCCTCCCTTCTTGACCACGCTGAAATTGCAGTCTCAGTGCAGTTCAGCGTGATCATAAAAAATGGGTTAGCCTCCTGTTGGTGCAGACTGTACGTGTGCGCAGGAAGCCGCCACCATTTTTGTGATCGCAGCGGCTGCATGTGATGTCATGCAGCCGGTCTGACCACGCCTCCTGTTTCTCCGTTGCCGACCCCATTTTGTAGCCCTGTCCCTGCACCGCTCCATCTCCGACTTTGAAATGGATTGTTGCTGACCCCCCCCCCGCACCGATTGACAGTCAGAGGTGATCGCATTATCTGCGGGGTGCCACAGAAAATGCAGGCGCATGCGTATGCTCTTAGCAATTTTTGCAGTTGGATTGCTTATTGCGATTACAATCCAACCTGAATCAGGCTCTATTACCTATCACAATGCACTGCAGGTAGTACAAAATGGGGTTAATATAGGAGAAAACCCCCCAGAGCTGTGCTCCTTAACTGTCCCTGGTGGCTAGTGGAGCGGCTGCCCAGTAATCAGTGTCCACGCCAGTGCGCACACGGCCCGCCCCCTACAGCCACGCTGGATCTCGGTATAGTGTGGGCACAGAAGCCCCTTACCTCCCTTTCATCAGCGGCCTCGTGATCCCGGAGGGCGGTGTGTGTGTGACTGACCTTAGGAAGAAACCGGAGCCTCCGCTGCAGTGACCCAGCAACCAGGGCACGGGAGTATACTGCGCCGCTGGGAGTGATGGAGCTGCAGTAAAGATGTCTATTAGACCTAGCCTGCTGCAGCCCTTGTAGATTCTTATTAAAAATGTTCTTCTTTTCTTGTCAAAATTAATAGCTAAGAATAGGCTGCCTGAGGCAGCCCCCTGTTAAGTGGCCTGCTACTGAAGGCACCAACTACAAACTGAGCTCCCTGTTCATGGAAGCGAGGTCATAGAGCAGGGGGCGCTGAGCATCTTGGGAACAGTCAAAAGCTTTGAGCCTGTTGGTGCCTCAGATCAAGATCCTACTCTACACCCCAATGTGAATCCTTGTGGAGTCCAGTGTACCCCACAGAAGAAATGAATGTGTCACATCCATTGGCAGCAACATTAGAATAGCTGCTGATGGGCACAATTGAGAAAGGAAGGGGGGAAAACATTTGAATCCAGCACATATATGTAATTTGAATATGTAATTTGTACCTTCCTACTTTAAAATGTAATGGATGAACCTCACCCTGTGAGAACTATCTTTATGATCAAGAGATCTCATATGCAAGATAAGTATGTGTTGGCAGAGGCGCTCACTGGGCAGAGATGCTGATCGCATCTCTGGCATGTGCCGGTGCACTGCGGCACCAGCACACACACACACTTCAGACCTGATCTCCTGTTGTGTGAATATGCACAGCAGAGATCAGGTCTGAATTAGGCCCTATATACAGCTGTCAGTAAGGCAGGGATCTGCTGCTGTCAGTGAGGCAGGGATCTGCTGCTGCCAGTGAGGCAGGGATCTGCTGCTGCCAGTGAGGCAGGGATCTGCTGCTGCCAGTGAGGCAGGGATCTGCTGCTGTCAGTGAATCAGTGATCTGCTGCTGTCAGTAAGGCAGGGATGTGCTGCTATAAGTGAGGCAGGGATGTGCTGCTGTCAGTGAAGCAGGGATGTGCTGCTGTCAGCAAGGCAGTGATCTGCTGCCCACTATCTCCCTATCACCCTTGCCTGAGTCACACACTTTCCCTGTCACCCCTGCCCCAGTTACCCACTATCTCCCAGTCACCGCTGCCTCAGTTAACCACTATACCTGCGACCCCTGCCTCAGTCACCCACTATACCAGTCACCCCTGCTTTAGTCACCCACTATCTCCATATCACCCCTGCCTCAGTCACCCACTATCCCTGTCACCCCTGCCTCAGTCTCCTACTGTCCCTGTCACCCCTGCCACAGTCATCCACTATATCCCTATCACCCCTGCCTTAGTCACTGACTATCTCCCACTCATACATGCTTCAGTCACCCACTATCTCCCAGTCATCCCTGCCTCAGTCACCTACTGACACCAGTGCAGACATTTCTGCTGCGGCCTCTCCACTCTCCAGCGTGAACGTCCTGACGACTGAGGAAATCCGCTTCCCAGTTGAGGACTCCGGGAATGAACACTGCCGATATTGCTGGCAGATGACGTTCTACCCAACTGAGGATTTTTGATACTTCCAGCTTTGCTATGCAATTTCGAGTGCCGCCTTGATGATTTGTGTACACTACCGTGGTGGCGTTGTCCAATTGTACTTGAACAGGCCTGTTCTGTACTAGAGGCAGGGCCAGTGTCAATGAATTGAACACTGCCTGCAGTTCCAGAATGTTTATCGGGAGGAGAGATTCCTCCCTGGTCCACCGATGGTGAAGGGTCGTCATCACGGCCATGACCTTGGTGAATTTCCGAGGTGCCGTGGCCAAACCACAAGGCAGGACCTGAAATCCAAAAACTAACCAGGCACAACACTGCTTAGCTTCCAACATCAGATGAGATTGGACATATCCAGTGTGATGCGGCTGTAGATGATTTTTGCTGTTTCTAACTTCTACTTCTAACTACTGGTACATCAATGAATAAGTTTCAAAATAGAATGCATCAAGAGAACGGTGTTGGTAGTATAAAACTACCTACAGCACCTGGTATTCCCAGGTGGTCTCACATCCAAGAACAAACCAGGCCTAAAATCAGGTGATATTGGGCATATACAGTGTGGTGTGGCTGTAGATGAGCTTAGTGGTTTCTGTTAGAGTTCTTCTACTTCTAACTACTCGTACATAAATGAGTAAGCGGACGATTTATTAAACCTGGTGAAATGATAATTTGCATGGTGATAAAGTACCAGCCAATCAGCTCCTAATTGCCATGTCACAGGCTGGGTTTGAAAAATGACAGTTAGGAGCTGACTGGCTGGTACTTTATCACCTTGCACTTTATCAGTTCACCAGGCTTAATAGATCTGCCCCAATGTTTCAAAATGGAATGCATCAAGAGAACGGTGTTAGTATTGTAAAAATACACACAGCTCCTGGTATTTCCTGGTGGTCTCCCATCCAAGTACTAAAACCAGGACCAACACTGCTCAGCTTCCATGATCAGGAGAGATTGGGCAAATCCAGTGTGCTATGGCTGTAGATGAGCTGGTGGTTTTTATTACAGCTCTTCTACTTCTAACTTCTGGTACATAAAAGAATACATGTAAAAATTAAATGTACCAAGAAAATGGTGTTGGTAGTTTAAAAACACCTAAAGAATCTGATACTACCAAGCAGTCTCCCATCCATGTATTAACAAAGTCCAATACTGCTTTGCTTCAAAAATCAAATGAGATTGGGCATATCCAGTGTGGTGTGGCTTTAGATAAGCTTTGTGGTTTCTGTTAGAGCTCTTCTACTTCTAACTACTGGTACATTAATGAATATGTATAAGGTTGTAGTTTATCCAATATGCCTTTACTACCTTACCTTTCAACCCCCCCTCCCTCCCCTCTTCTCCTTATAGCTTCCTTCGTTCTCTCCTCCTCATGTGTGCGTTATTTGTTTTCTCATACGTCCTAGATGATGCTGGGGTCACATTAAGAACCATGGGGTATAGACGGGATCCGCAGGAGACATGGGCACTTTAAGACTTTCAAAGGGTGTGAACTGTCTCCTCCCTCTATGCCCCTCCTCCAGACTCCAGTTTTAGTATTGTGCGCAGTGATACTGGATGCACTACAGGGGAGCTCTACTGAGTTTCTCTGAGAAGACTTTGTTAGTTTTTTTTATTTTCGGGGAGGCTGCTGGCAACAGTCTCCCTGCTTCGTGAGACTTAGGGGAGAGAAGTATGACCAACTTCTAGTGAGTTCAATGGCTCTGCTTCAGGCTGACAGGACACCATTAGCTCCTGAGGGTGCTGATCGCTGGGTACGCCTAGATGCACACTCCCGCAGCCTGCCGTCACCCCCTTACAGAGCCAGAAGACAGGTGAGTAGCAGAAGAACAGAAGACTTCTTCTCCAGTGATGGCATTCTGAGGTACCGAGCAGCGAGCTGAACGCTGCGCGCCATGCTCCCACACAAACACAGGCACTGCAGGGTGCAGGGCACGGGGGGGGGCACCCTGGGCAGCATAAATTCCTCACAAAAGGCTGGAAAAAGTGGACATTAGTGCCTGGGCACTGTCCTTACCCCACTAGCGTAATTAATTATTTCTGAGCGGGACAGATACGCGCCATTACAGTAGCGGGGCTTCTTCCTCACCTCACCAGAACATCTTTAGAGCATTACAAGTCTATCACTATAGAGTTTATTATTTCCCAGACTGTGTACTTTTGGCGCTGGATTGTGAGCTGAAAAATCTTCTGTGTCCCTCTGACAGATTTACTGACGGTCTGTCCCCCATAAGCCGATGCGTCTGTGGGTACTTGGTACATGTGTGTCAACATGTCGGTGGCTGAATGTTTTTCCCAAGAGGAAACTATATTAGGAATGCAGACATATGATGGTGGCCCTGTTGGCACCACCAATAACTGACTGGGTAAAAGTTTCAGTAATATCGGAGTAAGGTTGGATAAATCTGTGTCCCAGACACAGACGTAGAGAATAGATGTGATGTTCATGGCTATGTTTCTTTTCCCTCAGGCCCCGCGGGGTCGCAAAAATGTTATTTTGCCCAGTTACTACACACTGATACTGACACGGATACTGATTCCTATGTCGACCATAATGTTTCCTGATTAGATCCAATATTGGCAAGGAGCATTCAGTACATGATTGTGGATATTAAGGACATATTAAAATCACTGAAGACCCTGCTGTTCCTGACAAAGGGGTCTATATGTATGTATATATAGATATATAATGAAAGCTGATGTAACGTTCCTCCATCTCTGTTTGAGAAAGTCTGGGCCAGCTCGACAAGATGGTTTCAAATCCCCAAAAGGATTCTGGTTGTTTATTCATTTCCCGCCGCGGACAGAATAAAGTGGGAGTCACCCCCTGTTCTGCACGGGGCCCTGTCACAAATCCAGCGGATCGTATGCAGGAAGCTACATTATTTCTAGTTATGTAACCAAGGGTACATTACTTAGACCTGCCATTACATGTGCATGGGTGAGTAGTAGTATTCAAGAATTGGTCGAATACCTTGTCATCCGATATAGATACCTTGGAGAGATGGGATACTCCTTACGTTGTATCATATCAAGGACACTGCAGCATACTTACGTGAGATTGCAAGGGATATAGGACTCTTGAGTTCACGGGCCAATTTCATGGCAGTCTCGGATAGGAGGGCATTGTGGATTCACCAAGAGAATGCTGATGCTGACTCCAAGAAGAAAGGGAGTCTCTTCCCTATGAAGGTGAAGCGTTGTTTGGTGACTGCCTAGTTAATTTGATCTCGGCAGCTCCCGCAGGTAAGTCAACCTTCTTGCCCTATGTTCCCTCCCAACGGATGAAGACGCATCATTATCTGATGCAGTCATTTCGGCCCAATAGATATGCAAGAAGTTAAGATTCCCCTTTCTTTGCAGGTAGAGGAAGGAGAAGAGGGAAGAGGTCTGCATCCTCTTCAAGATCGCAGGAGCAGAGATCATCCTCTGCTTCTGCCAAATCCACCGCATGACGCTGGGGCTCTCTTGCAGGAGCCCGCACCAGTGGGGGCACGTCTAAAACTCTTCAGTCAGCTCTGGATTCATTCGGACATGGACTCGTGTGTTTTACAAATAGTGTCCAAAGGGTACAAACTGGGGTTTCAAGACGTTCCCCCTCACCGATTGTTCAAATCGGCTTTAGTCAGCAGGGAGAAGGTTTTTATTCAAGCCTCTTCGTGATCCCTAAGCCGGACAGCTCAGTCAGACCAATCTGAAATCCCTCAATTTCTACCTAAGGAAATTAAATTTCAAGATGGAATCTCTCAGTGCAGTGATCTCCAGTCCGGAGGAAGGAGATTTCATGGTTTTGGTAGACATAAAGGATGCCTACTTACATGTTCCAATTTAGCCTCTGCATCAAGCTACCTGAGGTTTGCAATTCAGTATTGTCATTACCAATTTCAGACATTGCCGTTTGGTCTGTCCACGGCTCCAAGGATTTTCACCAGGGTGATCGCAAGCAAGGAGTAACAATTCTCCCGTACTTGGATGATCTTTTGATAAAGGCGAAATCCAGGGACCAGTTAGTGCAAAACATTGCACTCTCCCTGACAGTTCTTCAACAACATAGTTGGCTCCTAAACTTGCCAAAATCGCAGTTGGTCCCAATGACGCGGTTGTTGTTTTTGGGAGTGATACTGGACACAAAAGAGGTTTTCTTCCAGTGGAAAGGCTCTGGAGATCCAGAGTCTGGTCAAACAAATTCTGAAACCAGCAAGAGTGTTAATCCATCAATGCATTTGGTTGCTGGGTAAGATGGTTGCGGCCTACGAGCCCATTCAGTTTGGCTGGTTCCATGCCAGAGTGTTCCAGTGGGACCTGTTGGACAAGTGGTCCGGATCCCACCTACACACGCACCGGAGGATAATCCTGTCTTCCAAGACCAGAATCTCACTCCATTGGTGGCTGCACAGTTCTCACCTCCTAGAGGGGCGAAGGTTCGGGATCCAGGACTGGATCCTAGGGACCATGGATGCAACCCTCCGAGGCTGGGGAGCAGTCACACAGGGGGAAAACGTCCAAGGAAGATTGTCAAGTCGGGAAAGTTGTCTCCACATAAATGTTCTGGAGTTAAGGGCCATTTAATAACTGCAGACACAGTACGCACTGGGACGGGTGCCCAGCATCCTCTACGGACTAAGAGAAAAGGATTTACCGGTAGGTATTAAAATCCTATTTTCTCTAACGTCCTAGAGGATGCTGGGGACTCCGTAAGGACCATGGGGATAGACGGCTCCGCAGGAGACATGGGCACTTTAAGAAAGACTTTAGTTCTGGGTGTGCACTGGCTCCTCCCTCTATGCCCCTCCTCCATACCTCAGTTTGATACTGTGCCCAGTGGAGACTGGGTGCTTTTCAGGAGCTCTCCTGAGCTTTCTGACAGAAAGTATTTTGTTAGGTTTTTAATTTTCAGGGAGCACTGCTGGCAACAGACTCCCTGCATCGAGGGACTGAGGGGAGAGAAGCAGCCCTACTCTCCGAGTTGCAAGGTCCTGCTTCTTAAGCTACTGGACACCATTAGCTCCAAAGGGATTAGCTCCAAAGGGATTGGTACGCAGGATCTCACCCTCGCCGTCCGTCCCAGAGCCGCGCCGCCGTCCCCCTCGCAGAGCCGGAAGATAGAAGCCGGGTGAGTATGAGAAGAAAAGAAGACTTCAGAGGCGGCAGAGGACTTCATGATCTTCATTGAGGTAACGCACAGCACTGCAGCTGTGCGCCATTGCTCCCATACACCTCACATACTCTGGTCACTGTAAGGGTGCAGGGCGCAGGGGGGGCGCCCTGGGCTGCAATATAAACCTCTTTTTGGCAGAAATATAACATATATACAGCTGGGCACTGTATATATGTATGAGCCCCCGCCAATTGTACAGTTTAAGCGGGACAGAAGCCTGCCGCCGAGGGGGCGGGGCTTCTCCCTCAGCACTCACCAGCGCCAATTTTTCTCCACAGCACCGCTGAGAGGAAGCTCCCCGGACTCTCCCCTGCTTATACCACGGTAGACAAGAGGGTTGAAAAGAGAGGGGGGGGGGGCACATAATTTGGCGCAAATTACATACAGCAGCGCTACTGTGCAAACATTAAGTTACTGTGCTATTCCTGGGTTATATAGCGCTGGGGTATGTGCTGGCATACTCTCTCTCTGTCTCTCCAAAGGGCAGAGCCGGCCATAGGCATAGGCAAACTAGGCAATTGCCTAGGGCATTTGATATGCCTAGGGGCATCAGCAACTTCTGCTGATTAAAATGATATGCGGCATGCCTATATTCTGTGTGTAGCATTTCATATGCAGATACAGCCACAGTCTCACACAGTATATAGGCATGCTGCATATCATTTTAATCAGCAGAAGCTGCGTGTGCATCCTAACATAGCAATGCAAATAAGATGCATTTTAATAAAAAAAAGGTGCCCCAACGTTAGCATTGAGGCAAGATTTATGAGGACACATCTGTATCCAAGCAGAGGCAGAGGTCACAGTGTTAGTGGCAGTGTGAGTGCTGTGTGCATGTGAGTGGGTTGATTGTGCAGTAGTGTTCGGAATATGAGTAAGGAGCATTATGTGTGTCATGTAAAAATGCATTAATAATGTGCAACATATGTGTAAGGGGCACTATGTGTGTCATTATGTGTATAAGGGCATTAATAATGTGCGGCATATGTGTAAGGGACATTGGTGGTCATTCCGAGTTGTTCGCTCGGTAATTTTCTTCGCATCGCAGCGATTTTCCGCTAATTGCGCATGCGCAAAGGTGGTCATTCCGAGTTGTTCGCTCTGTAATTTTCTTCGCATCGCAGCGATTTTCCGCTAATTGCGCATGCGCAATGTTCGCTCTGCGACTGCGCAAAGTAAATTTGCTATGCAGTTAGGTATTTTACTCGTGGCATTACGAGGTTTTTTCTTTGTTCTGCTGATCGTAGTGTGATTGACAGGAAGTGGGTGTTTCTGGGCGGAAACTGGCCGTTTTATGGGTGTGTGTGAAAAAACGCTGCCGTTTCTGGGTAAAACGCGGGAGTGTCTGAAGAAACGGGGGAGTGTCTGGGCGAACGCTGGGTGTGTTTGTGACGTCAAACCAGGAACGAAACTGACTGAACTGATCACAGTTGTCGAGTAAGTCTGGAGCTACTCAGAAACTGCTAAGAAGTGTCTATTCGCAATTCTGCTAATCTTTCGTTCGCAATTTTGATAAGCTAAGATTCACTCCCAGTAGGCGGCGGCTTAGCGTGTGCAATGCTGCTAAAAGCAGCTTGCGAGCTAACAACTCGGAATGAGGGCCATTATGTGTAAAAGGGCATTAATAAAGGTTGTCATAATGCGTCTTACACATTATGTTTATAAGGACATTAATGATGTGTCTCATATGTGTAAGGGGCATTACTGTGTGGAATTATGTGTATAAATGCATTACTAATGTGTGGCATTATGTGTATAAGGTGCTCTAATATGTAGCGTTGCGTATAGAAAGGACATTTACTGTGTCGTCTAATGTGAATAAAGAGCAATAGGGTGTGGTGTGGTGTAATGTAAATAAGGAGCAATTCAGTGTGATGTAATGTGAATAAGGAGCACTACTGTGAGAAGTAACGTTTATAAGGTAAAGTGATACTACTGTGGGATGTAATGTGAATTATGGACACTATCGCGTGATCAAATGTGAATAAAATTGCAGTACTGTGTGGCGGAATTTTAATTGGGGGTACTATTGTGTGGACATGCCCATTGCCAGCAAAAACACACCCCTTTTTGGACTGTGCGCCATATGTGCGAACTGTTCCTGTTTAAAATATAGGGGGTACAAACACCAAAATAAGTACTGGTATGGGTGAGGGTTGATGGTGCTGGGAAAGAGGTGCAAGGTCAGAGGCGGAACCAGCGGTGGTGCTAGGGGGCACCAGGCAAAATCTTGCCTAGGGCATCATATTGGTTAGGGCCAGCTCTGCCAAAGGGCCTTGTGGGGGAAATGTCTTCATTAAAAGCATTCCCTGTGTGTGTGGCGTGTCGGTACGCGTGTGTCGACATGTCTGAGGAAGAAGGCTATATTAGAGAGGAGCGGGAGCAAATGAATGTGGTGTCTCCGCCGACACCTGATTGGATGGATATGTGGAATGTTTTAAATGCTAGTGTAAACTCAGTGCACAAAAGATTAGACAAGGCTGAAGCTTTGGGACAGTCAGGGTCTCAACCCATGCCTGATCCTATGTCGCAGGGACTGTCAGGGTCTCATAAGTGCCCACTATCCAGATTGTTGACACAGATACCGACACGGATTCTGACTCCAGTGTCGATTACGATGATGCAAAGTTACAGCCAAAATTGGCAAAATACATTTGATATATGATTATGGCAATAAAAGATGTTTTGCACATCACAGAGGAGCCCCCTATCCCTGACAAGAGGGTACATATGTACAAGGGAAAGAAGCCTGAGGTAACCTTTTCCCCTCACACGAGCTGAACGAGTTATGTGAAAAAGCTTGGGAATCTCCTGCAGATTTCCAAAAGGATTCTTATGGCGTATCCTTTCCCATCAACGGATAGGTTACGATGGGAATCCTCCCCTTGGGTGGACAAAGCATTAACACGCTTATCCAAGAAGTTAGCCCTCCCGTCCCAGGATACGGCTACCCTCAAAGAGTCTGCTGACCGCAAACAGGAGATTACCCTGAAGTCCATTTATACACATTCAGGTACCTTACTCAGACCGGCAATTGCGTCGGCCTGGGTGTGTATGTGTAGTGCTGTAGCGGCATGGATGGATACCCTAGATAAGGATACTATTTTATTGCCCCTGGGGCATATAAGAGATGATGTCCTATATATGTGTGTATGCAAACTACAGGTGGTGCTGCATGGCTCACACCCTTTTGCTTGTCTTGTAGAGCAACTCTGGAGCTGTTACTGGGTCCAGCTTCTGCAAGAAATCGGCTTGAATGCTTCAGGGGCTGGGGCATGGTCAACATGAGCCCCACACTGATGGGGGTGTATAAAGCGATCTAGGGGTCATCCAAGCGCAACCCCACAAAGGCCGCCATGCCCTGCGTGACCATTTTCTCTTTTCATATGCAGACGAGGGTTGCAGCCAACTATACCCATTGCTTGGATGACATCACCATATGCGAATCCATCTGCTGCAGGCCTTCCCCCAGGAATGCTTGCACTAGTTGTTGCATTTGGTTTGTTGTTTGGGGGGTGCTTCAGTATTAGGCAGCCTTCTGCCCTCACACATTCGTCTGAAAATGTGTTCTCCCTGCAGTTGTTGTCCCCAGATGAGAGTTCCCTTGTGCTGCCTCAGTTGAATCTCCTTTACTTGACGGAGGTGTGCCTGAGCAGCGGCCCTCCCCAGCCCTATCTCAAATCATACTTATTTTGCTTAGGTGATACCATGGTCATGAAGATTGTTTTCCCAGGGTGAGGTTCATTCATTGCATTCTGGGTATGCTGACCTCTGTGATTTCCCCAAATGTGGGAATCTCGACTGCATAATTTGTGGTAGGGGGGAAGACTGCATTTGTGCTTTCCCCTGGTTGGCTCTGGTATAATTTTAGATCTCATTGTCTCAGGTCTCTCTCCAGCCTAGTTTGCTGTCTGTTTCCACTTCTCTTTTCTTGAGCCCCTCCCTTCTATGCCCTTGCGCACTATCCTGACTTCTCCCGTCTGCTTACTTTGTGCCTTCCAACGCACAATGCGAACTACAGGTGGTGTTGCAGGGCCCACACCCTTTTATTTGCCTTACAGAGCAGCTCTGGAGCTGTTACAGTGCCCAGCTGCTGCAAGAAATCAGCTTGAATGCTTCAGGGGCTGGGGCATGGCCAACATGAGCCCCACACCAAAGGAGGGTGGGGGGTGTTCAATGCGAACTAGGGGTCATCCAAGCGCCCCTTTTCTCTTTTCATATGCAGATGAGGGTTCCAGCCAACTTTGGCCCACTGCTTGGATGACATCACCGTATGCAAATCCGTCTGCTGCAGACCTTTCCCCAGGAATGCTTGTACTAGTTGTTGCATATGGTTTGATGTTTGAGGGTGCTTCAGTATTAGGCAGCCTTCTGCCCTCTCATTTTCATCTGAAAAGATGTGGTCTCCCTGCAGTTGTTGTCCCCAGACAAAAGTTCCCTTGTGCTTCCTCAGTTGAATCTCCTTAACTTGACGGGGGTGTGCTCGAGCAGCCGCCCTCCACAGCCCTATCCCAACACATGCTTTTCTTGCGTATGAGATCTCTTGATCATAAAGATAGTTCTCACAGGGTGAGGTTCATCCATTACATTTTAAAGTAGGAAGGTACAAATTACATATTCAAATTACATATATGTGCTGGATTCAAATGTTTTCCCCCCTTCCTTTCTCAATTGTGCCCATCAGCAGCTATTCTAATGTTGCTGCCAATGGGTGTGACACATTCATTTCTTCTGTGGGGTACACTGGACTCCACAAGGATTCACATTGGGGTGTAGAGTAGGATCTTGATCTGAGGCACCAACAGGCTCAAAGCTTTTGACTGTTCCCAAGATGCTCAGCGCCCCCTGCTCTATAACCTCGCTTCCATGAACAGGGAGCTCAGTTTGTAGTTGGTGCCTTCAGTAGCAGGCCACTTAACAGGGGGCTGCCTCAGGCAGCCTATTCTTAGCTATTAATTTTGACAAGAAAAGAAGAACTTTTTTTATAAGAATCTACAAGGGCTGCAGCAGGTTAGGTCTAATAGACATCTTTACTGCAGCTCCATCACTCCCAGCGGCGCAGTATACTCCCGTGCCCTGGTTGCTGGGTCACTGCAGCGGAGGCTCCGGTTTCTTCCTAAGGTCAGTCACACACACACCGCCCTCCGGGATCACGAGGTCGCTGAGGTAAGGGACTTCTGTGCCCACACTATACCGTGATCCAGCGTGGCTGTAGGGAGTGGGCCATGTGCGCACTGGCGTGGACACTGATTACTGGGCAGCCGCTCCACTAGCCACCAGGGACAGTTAAGGAGCACAGCTCTGGGGGGGGTTTCTCTTATATTAACCCCATTTTGTACTACCCGCAGTGCATTGTGATAGGTAATAGAGCCTGATTCAGGTTGGATTGCAATCGCAATAAGCAATCCAACTGCATACGCATGCGCCTGCATTTTCTGCGGCACCCCGCAGATAATGCGATCGCTTCTGACTGTCAATTGGTGCTGGGGGGGGGGGGGGTCAGCAACAATCCATTTCCAAGTCGGAGATGGAGCGGTGCATGGGCAGGGCTACAAAATGGGGTCGGCAACGGAGAAACAGGAGGCGTGGTCAGGGCTGCTGCATGACATCACATGCAGCAGCTGCGATCACAAAAATGGTGGCGGCTTCCTGCGCACACATACAGTCTGCACCAACAGGAGGCTAACCCATTTTTTATGATCACGCTGAACTGCACTGAGACTGCAATTTCAGCGTGGTCAAGAAGGGAGGCGGCATGCTGGGTGGCCCCAGCATGCGAACCAAAGGATTGCAAATTCTGTTACTTAGCAGAATTTGCAATCCTTACTGAATTAGGCCCATTGATTACAAAATGTATTTGTAAATATTTGAAGTTTTTCTTCAGGGACTAACACAAAAGATGCTTGGGGCTACTAACACATGGGTAAGCCACGTAAAGCTTCCCATGGGTCAGTGGCATCACAACGGGGTTGCGGCCCACACCCGAGTGTCACCCGCCAAGGGGGGTGACACCAAAGTGCCGGCTCCTCTTCAGTGACAGAATATGGGTGTTTCACTGTAACATTACGTGCAACACCCAGTTTCTGTCACTGTGCAGGAGCCAGCACCACTCACACACTAGTCCCCGGGTGCAGCACTCAACCCCCGGGATACCCGGAGCAACAAAATGGAGATTCAGGAAAACAGGCCACACCCCTACCTATGAGACCATGCCTCCTTTTTACCATTGCGCTGCTTATCTGCGCGCACTGCATTACAATCTCCCTCGCTGCCTCTCTGGGTGTCACCAATGATAGTGACACCTTTGCCATGCTTGTAGCAGCTGGTCCTAAGATCTACGCCTCCAGCCCTGAGTGTTTGCCCTTGTGACTTGTTGATCATCATAGCGAAGCAGATTCTTACAGAAAACTGCAGGGGCTTAGATTGAAAAGAAAAACATTGACGAACCCATCATTTCAGCAACAGGGTCTGCCACACGGCTGACTGAAATGACTGGTTGGTTTGGGCCCCCACCAAAAAAGAAGCAATCAATCTCTCCTTGCACAAACTGGCTCTACAGAGGCAAGATGTCCACCTCATCATCCTCCGATTCCTCACCCCTTTCACTGTGTACATCGCCCCCCTCACAGATTATTAATTCGTCCCCACTGGAATCCACCATCTCAGATCCCTGTGTACTTTCTGGAGGCAATTGCTGGTAAATGTCTCCACGGAGGAATTGATTATAATTCATTTTGATGATCATCATCTTCTCCACATTTTCTGGAAGTAACCTCGTACGCCGATTGCTGACAAGGTGAGCGGCTGCACTAAACACTCTTTTGGAGTACACACTGGAGGGAGGGCAACTTAGGTAGAATAAAGCCAGTTTGTGCAAGGGCCTCCAAATTGCCTCTTTTTCCTGCCAGTATACATACGGACTGTCTGACGTGCCTACCTGGATGCGGTCACTCATATAATCCTCCACCATTCTTTCAAAGGTGACAGAATCCTATGTAGTGACAGTAGACGACATGTCGGTAATCGTTGCCAGGTCCTTCAGTCCGGACCAGATGTCAGCCCTCACTCCAAACTGCCCTGCATCACCGCCAGCGGGTGGGCTCGGAATTCTTAGCCTTTTCCTTGCACCCCCAGTTGCGGGAGAATGTGAAGGAGGAGCTGTTGACGGGTCACGTTCCGCTTGACTTGACAATTTTCTCACCAGCAGGTCTTTGAACCTCTGCAGACTTGTGTCTGCCGGAAAGAGAGATACAATGTAGGTTTTAAATCTAGGATCGAGCACGGTGGCCAAAATGTATTGCTCTGATTTCAACAGATTGAATCCTGGTTAAGCGAATTAAGGGCTCCATCCACAAGTCCCACATGCCTAGCGGAATCGCTCTGTTTTAGCTCCTCCTTCAATGTCTCCAGCTTCTTCTGCAAAAGCCTGATGAGGGGAATGACCTGACTCAGGCTGGCAGTGTCTGAACTGACTTCACGTGTGGCAAGTTCAAAGGGTTGCAGAACCTTACACAACGTTGAAATCATTCTCCACTGCGCTTGAGTCAGGTGCATTCCCCCTCCTTTGTCTATATCGTGGGTAGATGTATAGGCTTGAATGGCCTTTTGCTGCTCCTCCATCCTCTGAAGCATATAGAGGGTTGAATTCCACCTCGTTACCACCTCTTGCTTCAGAGGATGGCAGGGCAGGTTCAGGAATGTTTGGTGGTGCTCCAGTCTTCGGCACGCGGTGGCTGAATGCAGAAAGTGGCCCGCAATTCTTCGGGCCACCAACAGCATCTCTTGCACGCCCCTGTCGTTTTTTTAAATAATTCTGTACCACCAAATTCAATGTATGTGCAAAACATGGGACGTGCTGGAATTTGCCCAGATGTAATGCACGCACAATATTGGTGGCATTGTCCGATGTCACAAATCCCCAGGAGAGTCCAATTGGGGTAAGCCATTCTGCGATGATGTTCCTCAGTTTCCGTAAGAGGTTGTCAGCTGTGTGCCTCTTATGGAAAGCGGTGATACAAAGTGTAGTCTGCCTAGGAACGAGTTGGCATTTGCGAGATGCTGCTACTGGTGCCGCCGCTGCTGTTCTTGCTGCGGGAGGCAATAGATATACCCAGTGGGCTGTCACAGTCATATAGTCCTGAGTCTGCCCTGCTCCACTTAACCACGGACATGTCGACTAGTGGACCTTGGGTACAACTGCATTTTTTAGAACACTGGTGACTCTTTTTCTGAGGTCTGTGTACATTTTCGGTATCGCCTGCCTAGAGAAATGGAACCTAGATGGCATTTGGTACCGGGGACACAGTACCTCAATCAAGTCTCTAGTTGCCTCTGAATTAACGATGGATACCGGAACCACGTTTCTCACCACCCAGGCTGACAAGACCTGAGTTATCCGCTTTGCAGCAGGATGACTGCTGTGATATTTCATCTTCCTCGCAAAGGACTGTTGGACAGTCAATTGCCTACTGGAAGTAGTACAAGTGGTCTTCCGACTTCCCCTCTGGGATGACGATCGACTCCCAGCAGCAACAACAGCAGCGCCAGCAGCAGTAGGCGTTACACTCAAGGATGCATCGGAGGAATCCCAGGCAGGAGAGGACTCGTCAGACTTGCCAGTGACATGGCCTGCAGGACTATTGGCTTTCCTGTCTAAGGAGGAAATTGACACTGAGGGAGTTGGTGGTGTAGTTTGCAGGAGCTTGGTTACAAGAGGAAGGGATTTAGTGGTCAGTGGACTGCTTCCGCTGTCATCCAAAGTTTTTGAACTTGTCACTGACTTATGATGAATGCGCTGCAGGTGTCGTATAAGGGAGGATGTTCCGAGGTGGTTAACGTCCTTATCCCTACTTATTACAGCTTGACAAAGGCAACACACGGCTTGACACCTGTTGTCCGCATTTGTGTACAGGATGCATACTGTCAAAGTCAGAAAAATATCACTATGCACACTGCATTATTTGCACCTCATGCGAGCTCCCGCTGCGCGTGCAAGAGCTCTCCCGTGCGTGCGCATACTCGCCTTCGCGTGCACCCGCAGGCGCACGATATGCGGATTTACGGTAGAGTTTGTATGCGTCTAGCGGGCGACTCAATCAATATATATTTTAACCATATAATGTATTTTGTAGATCATGGTCCCTTTGATAGATTCTGAAAGTTTAGTTAATATAGCATGTTCATGGACATAGAGATCCCTCTTTGTTTGGTACGAAGGGTCAGACATGAGTCATACAGTGGTGTTTAGTATCCATCGGAAGAGTATTTAATTAGCAATATTCCGGTGTTGGTTTGAAGCGGATTAATCGCTCGTGCGAATAGTTATGGACATAAGAAGTTTATGTACTTTTACTATTATTTGCACTTACTTATCCATGCGGCGGGAAACCTAGTTTCCCACCCACCTGAGCAGTTGGAAATAGTCACAGCCCACCTGTATGAATCAACCTTTTGTTATAATGCGAAGACGAATTCCTGTGTCCAATGAACAATGAGATTGTAGGGACCATTGAATTGTATTGTGTGTGGGGCATAAATAGACAAGCCGATCATATCCAGCTCTCACTCTTCAACGGTTCTCATTGCTGATAATCGGGAGCTGGATATCCAGAGGCGCATGCGATCGTTCCCCTTTGTGCGTAAGTTTTCTCCGCAATCACATTGTCTTTCTTGTTGTTCTGAGCCATATCTCTCTCTCTCTCTCTCTCTCTCTCTCTCTCTCTCTCTCTCTCTCTCTCTTGTTTCTCTCTCTCTCTCTCTCTCTTGTTTCTCTCTCTCTCTCTCTCTCTCTCTCTCTTGTTTCTCTCTCTCTTGTTTCTCTTATATAGTTATTGTACTGATATTGTATTTCATGTGTAGTTATCTGGTTAGGTAGTCTGTTATATTGGTAGTGTATGACTTGTATTGTATTATTCTTTTGAACGTTCATCCATTTCCTTAAAAGGCGTTAGACCCTTAGACCGGAATTGTGTGTTCATTATATTGCAGTGGATAATAGGAGCGTCTCTATCGCTCAAACAGCTTTAGTGTAAACCCGCTTACACAGTGTTGCATTCTCATCTTATCACTACACCAAGGTTTACTGTATAATACACTGTTTTATGGTATAGTTATAAAGGTTTAACATTGTGAGCGTCTGCGCCGCTGGTGATCTCCTCGTGGTCCCGAGCGTCCGCTACGCTATAGCGAATCATTACGTTAGTCGGCAGCCAATAGCGTGCCTGCCTGTGATCACTTGGCAGTGAGCGAACGTGGCGCTTGAGCGTCTCGACTACGGCTAAGCGATTGTTACGCAACGTGCGTACCCTTACGGTATTCCATACGTTAATAGCGTACAGTGTTCTTAGACCTCTTAAAGGGTTTTAAGTAAGATAAATATTTAGCTTTATCAATTGGCGGCTCGTCCGTCCTTCACATATCTCTGCTAGGTAATTCCAGCAGACATTATCCATCAGCAAAGGGCGGGAGATCATATTCCTCGCAGTGCTGTCTGGATAAGCGTCTGCTTCGCTTAGTAAAGGGTGCTGAGGGAATCCGGAACCGGAGGTAAGAACAACACGCTAGTGTCTTTTAAAACTGTTTATTTCTATCTTGCGTACGCACACACGCATATCTGCATTTCTTTTCATTCGTGTATTTTCATATATCACTCTCCTGTTTGCCATTTTATAATTGATAAACGTGCTAAGAGAGATTTGTCGCTATTTCATAGTTAGTGTAAAAGTAATACATTAAGGGATAAATTGCAAAGCACGCACGCAGCTCTGCCTAAAGATACAAGGAGAGATTGGTGTGGTGCTCGGTAGATGATCAAGGATCATCTACATTGTTTAACGTGTTAGTTGTGTTACGGTGGATATCTGCATTGCGTACACGTGTCTCTAACAAAAGGCTGAGACTCGCGCACGCAACTCAAAGGCCGACGCACGCAGCGTATATTACGCAACGGAGTGTCCGGGTACGCCCACGTAACTCAAATCACACGATAAGTGTTATTTTAGCAGGCGAAGAGGTGGCAACGCGATAAATAGCGCAAGTCTATTTCAGTGTCCGAAATTTAAGCTAATAGATACTTCTCCAATTTACAACACATCTGGTCTAAAGGAAAGAAATTTCTGCATAGAAATAGAAACAAAAGTGTACATGTGGTGAGTGAGTGTTTGCAATTATATAAGTTTTTACAATTTTGGGGATTAAACCACAGAAATCATCGAGTTCTCGTGAAGTACATACGTGTAAGTGACATACATGGTGGCTAGGGAGGCATCCCTTGTTAAACATATAAAGAGCATTAGAGTGTAGCAGACCAGGAGGTCATACTGTAGCAGACCAGGAGGTCAGACCAGGAGGTCGCATAACAGACCAGGAGGTCCAGGTACAGCAGACAAGGAAGTCCGCTATAGAGTCAAGTAGCCCAACACCAAGAAGGGTTGGGGCGGAACCCATATAGGCCATAAAGCTCATGCTGAAGGAATTCGCAGCCGCAATTTTCGATTCCACTGGTCGCTCTGCACATAAGATTAGTTGCTTATGTGCAGACTGATTGTACCGCACGTAATTGTGTGCATTAGTTAATCTGACCAGTACCATTTGTGTACAAAACGGGTCATAAACACTATTTGTACATTCTGACGTGATTTGTGTAATTTTTTATTTTCTAAAGGGAGGTTCGCTGGTCACTCAGGAACTATCCAACAACCGATACTTGCTGGGAAACACGCCCCAGTAAATAAAGGTTCACAGGGGCCCTAGGTTGGGTACAACAGCTCTGGATACAGTGATTGCAGTACTGGCCAACGTGGGCGAGGAGTGAGTGGAGTACTCGGTAAACTTCGCCGCCGGCCTGCCCCGGACATCTTGGTTTTTGTAAGGGTTCGCTGAAGAAAAGCAACACCTGCAAGTTATGGGGGCCAGTTGTTCAGGTAGGGGGCGATCAACCTCGGTTCGGGTTGATTTAGTAAACCGACCAATCGGGTCGGCAAGGTATGTAATGTGTGAAAAATACGGTTCACACACAGAGGTTTTATGTGATGAATGGGAGAGAATGACGGTACATGACGGGGAGAAGTTCCCAAGAGTAGGCAGCTTTAGCCCAGAAGTGTTACAAAATCTAAGGAGAAGGATAGGTCTTATTAAACCAGCAAAGAGACGGATCAAACATTATGATTGTTTAAAATTATGGCAACAGGAAAGTGAAATGCAAAGAGAGTTAACTGACATATCTGACTCTCATCTTGGGAGGAGAGATATGGCAATGGAGAGGATTATGGTTGCGGAGAAAGGCACAATGTTGAACAATAAAAACGCACTTAGCAACTGTATTATAGATGATAAGAATAAGTGTAATAAACATAACAATGATAATTGTAATACTGTTAAATGTACAACTATTAACCCGTGCAAGTCGCACCCCATGTCAAACTTCCCTCAGGAATACAAACAAGAAAGTGAGCCCAGCACGATGTCGGCACCTCTTCCAGCAGCCATCACACAAGACATCCAGGTGGACGCGACCAAATCGGTAAAGGCAATAATCAAACCCCCTAACGGAGGGTCAGGTGAGGTCGTGTCCACAGGTACGTACAAGGTTTTATATCGCGCACAAACAAATGTACCCCATACTGAAAGACCAAAACAAGGTGATGTAATTGAGTTTAGTCCTGTCAGGGTGATCACAGTCCCCAATGGGAAGACTGATGATCAGGGAACCATTCCCGTCCAGGACAGTGCAATGCGCTGTCCCTGGTCCCGGACCGAATTGAGATCAATCATGTCTGAATTTCCTAATCCTAGGAAAAATCTAGTCGCATGTCAAAGGTTCATTAAAGAACTAGGAAGCTCAACAGAACCCACCAACAAAGATTGGCGGACAGTGCTGAGGGCATGTTTGCCCTCCAGTGTTGACCCTGCGAAATTTATTGCTGATTGTAAATTAGACACGGAAGTACCTCAAAGGGAGGAACACAATCAGGAATGTATTAAGCAGATTAACCGACAGTTGGAGGTATATTTCCCTGCCGTTGTCAAGTGGAATGAAATTTTCTCCATAAGACAAAACGAAAGGGAAAGTATTTCCAATTATTTCAATCGAGCACTGCAAGTAATGGCTAGGAACACTGGGATCACCGACATCAAAACATGCGCACAGCATAGAGAAATAGCGGTTAAGGTATTAATGAATGGTTTAAAGGAGGTATTGAGAACAAGGGTACAGACCACCAACCCAAACTGGAGAAATATCTCGGTGGCCGCATTAAGAGAGGCCGCTATTGATCATGATCGAAATATCACCAGACACAGGGAGTCACAAAGTGATAAGTTAATGGCCGCAAGTATACAGGCCCTAACCACAAGACCACTCCAGCATAAGCCCCAAACCCCTGCAAGAAATTCAAATGTGGAAGTCTGTTACAATTGCCAGAAGGAAGGTCATTTTGCAAGAGATTGTAGATCAGGAAGTAGACAAAAGTCACATCAGCCCCCTAGACAACGACATAATCATGGTATCCAAAGAATCAGGGAAGTACAGGGAAAACGGTTGATGGTGATGAGCATCCGAGCGTTTGAGGAGGCATCAAATCAACCAAGACCTCAGGTCACTGACACTTGGAGGAATCCCAGGGTTTGTGATCATTGCAAAAGAGAAGGGCATTATGCCAGTAACTGCAACAGCCCACATAAAGTCAGACCCCCTAGACATGAATATGAGCATGAATATGACACACCAAATTATAAAAGGTGATCATTAGGACTGATGGTAAGCCTGAGGTTATAGTTAATAAATTGGGAGGTCATTCCCTGAAGACACAGGAATGACCGGGTGAAACGTTGTAAATGTATCTGTGGAATGTTTCTTTTTCTCTCCCCATCTCTGACGATTATTGGTAGGACTCAAACATTGCATGTCTGCTTGGTCTTTGCAGAAGTCTACCAAACCCCAGCATGACCTATCCGCATCAATGTATCCTGGCCAGATACAGAGGGTGGAGTATGGAGGTGCTGGGGGGAGGGACTGCGCAAGGAAACCATTGGACATGTAGATATGACAGCCTGATGATCTGAAAATGTTTTAAAATGTTTGAAATTTTTTTTTTTTCCTGTTGTTTATTGATGTGTTATGTTATATATATATATATATATATATATATATATATATATATATATATATATATATATATATATATATATATATACATATATACATATATATAAATTGTTCTCTCTCTCTTTTTGTTTTTTGTTTTCTCTCTTCTCACTCATGTTTTCATGTTTTAAAGATGGTATGTCACACATCAGTTAGACAAATGGTAATGCAAGATTTTTGCTCCTTACAGAAAGATCGCTGATTTGGAAGGAATATTGTATCACCAGAATGTTCGGTTGGAAGACTGAGAGACAGCACCTTTGAGATGACAGCAGAACAAGAAGAACAACAAGACTAGAGAACTAATTATCGTAACAAGTTTCTCTCCCCCTCAAACTGTTTTTCTGTACCCCCATTACAAATTTCTCCTTTTCTCCTCCTGTAAGATGGACTTGCCCCAAGAGACTGTGATACGGATTTTCCTGTTGACCATGATGTTGACCAGAGCAGTCTGTTCCGGCGAGAGTACCAGTGAGGTCGAGAAAGGATCCAGAAAGGTTCTGATGACTGAGACGGAGGTGTAAATTTCCAATAGCAACACAACCACCAAGCAAAGGCGAGTACCGGAAACGATCTAGCAGCCATGTTATTTGTAAACATTGTGAAGGATTGTTAGCTGAAGAAAACTGTATCTGTAGGCATTGTGACAATATAATTGAGGATGGGTGCATCAAGAAATGCCAATCCAGTTTTAATATCCACATGGACCGGCATCCATTGAGTGACTATCACTCCTTAGTGGGTAATGTGTTAAATCAGACAGATTGTTGGGTATGCTCTCAAGTACCTCAAGGCCATAGTAAATCAGGCTTAGTACCGTTTCCTTTAACGATAGGGGAGGTACTTGAGCTAAGTGGTGGGAGGCCGGTGGACAGGAGGTTTAATATCTCCAGTCCTCCTCCTAGTTTGAAGCTCCACCAATATCATGTGGATAGATCCCTAATATGTTTTAACATTTCCAATCCCCGAAAGCCGGGAAATTGGGAAGTGTCATGGAGTAACCAAACCATGACCTTTTCATATAGAGCAGATAGAATGCCGACAGATACAGAGCTTATACGCCACATAGCCAGTAGAGAAAAATCTTTCCGATATAGGTATACCCTAGGAAGTAGGATTATGAGAGTTGGAGAGGTATCACCAGGATACTGTGCACATATCGTACAAACTGATACGTGTACTAGACAGATGGGAGAATTAGGGTTAGGAGATTTCACATGGAAGATGTGTAATATGGTTATGTCCTATTCCGTCCCATATGTTCTCCCCGATGATGCATATTTCATATGCGGGAGGAAGGCGTATAAGTGGCTTGCCCCAAACTCTGAAGGATTGTGTTATATTGGAAAAGTACTGCCTGAGGTAATGACTGTATCACATGCCAAAATGAAAGATATACACCGTGTTGCCCAAGCTCCTTATACTCACACTCATTACGAACACGTAGTTAAACGGCACCTGATAGAAAGAACAGAGCATCCGGCCTCTGACATGATCCATGAATCCACCGGGATTCAGGTTCTACTCGCGTTAGACATCACTCGCACCGCCAGAGGCGTGCTGAATTATAAATACATATCTGCGCTCGCAAATTTGTTAGACAATATCACAGAAATGTATGATGACACTTTTAGGTATACTGGAAGAGAGCTTCAAGCTTATAAAACAGAACTGGTTCAGCATAGAATGGTTCTCAATTATCTCACGGCAGTGACAGGTGGATATTGTGTCACACTGGCAACGCAGTACGGCGTGAAATGCTGCACATATATAACGAATAGTACCGAGGATCCGGTCGAGGTCATAGACCAAAAGATGGACGACATTCTCCAATTAAAGTGGGAATTTCGCAGGAGACACAATCTCACCCTTGCTGCTGTGGGTAATGAGCTGACTGGTTGGGTGTCATGGTTGAACCCGCGAAATTGGTTCTCTGGTTTAGGAGAATGGGCTCAAGGAGTCATAATGGATGTAGGGAAGTTTCTCCTATGTATCTTAGGTGTTGTCATATCGATTGGCTTGATATTTAGATGCGGTCAGGCTTTAACGAAGTGTAAACGAAGTACTAGGGTGATGAGTTTAAGGAGTGAGGAAATTGTAATTCCAATGGATTTGATATATGACCCAACGGTAGAGACAATGATGTGATGAAAATGCGATTATACGGTCCGTTTCTTTCACCTGTTTTTCCGTTTTCTCCAAGGTAAAAAGACCCACTTGGACGAGGAATTTGATGACCCTGTATACAGACAACTGATGGATTAAAGAAGAAGTTTTGACAACCTTATACACAGATATTTGATGAACTATGCCATAGACCCCCAGTTTCCCTAGAAATTTTAAAATTACGCTAGCCCAACACTTTTGTAAGTCTATGGACATTGACAAAGCTTTTGCTCACACCTAATGGCAAAAGCCCAAAGAAGACTGCATTCAACAGACACCGAACAAGACTTCAACCGACAAATGTTCATTAACCTGACATAGAATACCACTGCATTTACCATAATTGTGTCTTATCTTCATCTCTACAACCTTCAGGTAATGACACACATAGTCGATAGGGAATACCAGCACAGATATCAGCAATCACATATTCCCCCATTCATGTATCATCAACTAAAATGTGCTTCCCCATTTTGTTACAACCACAGCCGATAAGAGCTCGGTAGAGTTTGGCAGCCCATCCACAGACCCTTAATACGGGATAAGAAGGAATTCAAATGTATACTTCGCAATACCTCGAAGCTTGATTTAAAACACGTACGGCACGATGATACATGACCCCCCCAAACATGGATTCATACACACATGCTTCTGCTATCTCACTAGGTCATACCCTTTTCCTACCTTCTCCTCTCCTCCCTTACCCAATCATGGAAATGTATTTACACTTGACATATATTTTTCTCGTTTTGAAATGTTTTAGGAAGTGGCAGTTATTGTTGACTGCCAAAGGGTGGACTGTCAAAGTCAGAAAAATATCACTATGCACACTGCCATATTTGCACCTCATGCGAGCTCCCGCTGCGCGTGCAAGAGCTCTCCCGTGCGTGCGCATACTCGCCTTCGCGTGCACCCGCAGGCGCACGATATGCGGATTTACGGTACAGTTTGTATGCGTCTAGCTGGCGACTCAATCAATATATATTTTAACCATATAATGTATTTTGTAGATCATGGTCCCTTTGATAGATTCTGAAAGTTTAGTTAATATAGCATGTTCATGGACATAGAGATCCCTCTTTGTTTGGTACGAAGGGTCAGACATGAGTCATACAGTGGTGTTTAGTATCCATCGGAAGAGTATTTAATTAGCAATATTCCGGTGTTGGTTTGAAGCGGATTAATCGCTCGTGCGAATAGTTATGGACATAAGAAGTTTATGTACTTTTACTATTATTTGCACTTACTTATCCATGCGGTGGGAAACCTAGTTTCCCACACACCTGAGCAGTTGGAAATAGTCACAGCCCACCTGTATGAATCAACCTATGACCTTTTGTTATAATGCGAAGACGAATTCCTGTGTCCAATGAACAATGAGATTGTAGGGACCATTGAATTGTATTGTGTGTGGGGCATAAATAGACAAGCCGATCATATCCAGCTCTCACTCTTCAACGGTTCTCATTGCTGATAATCGGGAGCTGGATATCCAGAGGCGCATGCGATCGTTCCCCTTTGTGCGTAAGTTTTCTCCGCAATCATATTGTCTTTCTTGTTATTCTGAGCCATATCTCTCTCTCTCTCTTCTCTTTCTCTCTTGTTTCTCTTATATAGTTATTGTACTGATATTGTATTTCATGTGTAGTTATCTGGTTAGGTAGTCTGTTATATTGGTAGTGTATGACTTGTATTGTATTATTCTTTTGAACGTTCATCCATTTCCTTAAAAGGCGTTAGACCCTTAGACCGGAATTGTGTGTTCATTATATTGCAGTGGATAATAGGAGCGTCTCTATCGCTCAAACAGCTTTAGTGTAAACCCGCTTACACAGTGTTGCATTCTCATCTTATCACTACACCAAGGTTTACTGTATAATACACTGTTTTATGGTATAGTTATAAAGGTTTAACATTGTGAGCGTCTGCGCCGCTGGTGATCTCCTCGTGGTCCCGAGAGTCCGCTACGCTATAGCGAATCATTACGTTAGTCGGCAGCCAATAGCGTGCCTGCCTGTGATCACTTGTCCGTGAGCGAACGTGGCGCTTGAGCGTCTAGACTACGGCTAAGCGATTGTTACGCAACGTGCGTACCCTTACGGTATTCCATACGTTAATAGCGTACAGTGTTCTTAGACCTCTTAAAGGGTTTTAAGTAAGATAAATATTTAGCTTTATCAATACCTTCATGTCCCCATTTATCCATCTCATCAGGCGTACCTCAGATTTGCGGTACAGGACTGTCATTGCCAATTTCAGACGTTGCTGTTTGGTCTCTCCACGGCCCAGAGAATTGTCACCAAGGTAATGGTGGAAATGATGGTTCTCCTGCGTAAGCAAGGTGTCACAATTATCCCGTACTTGAGCGATCTCATAAAAGCGAGATCAAGAGAGCAGTTGCTGAACAGCGTATCACTTTCACTGAAAGTGTTACAGCAACACGGCTGGATTTTCAATATCCCAAAGTCGCAGTTGGTTTCTACGACTCGTCTGTCTTTCTTGGGCATGATTCTGGACACAGACCAGAAGAGAGTTTATCTCCCGATAGGAAAGGCCCAGGAACTCATGACTCTTGTCAGGAACCTATTGAAACCAAAACTTGTGTCAGTGCATCACTGCACTCGAGTCCTGGGAAAGATGGTGGCATCATACGAAGCCATTTCATTCGGCAGGTTCCATGCGAGGACTTTCCAATGGGACCTACTGGACAAGTGGTCTGGGTCACATTTGCAGATGCATTGGTTGATCACCCTGTCCCCCAGGGTCAGGGTATCACTCCTGTGGTGGCTGCAGAGTGCTCACCTTCTCGAGTGACGCAGATTCGGCATTCAGGACTGGATCCTGGTGACCACAGAGGCAAGCCTCCAAGGTTGGGGAGCAGTCACACAGGGAAGAAATATCCAAGGTCTTTGGTCAAGTCAAGAGACTTGTCTTCACATCAACATCCTGAAACTAGGGGCCATATACAATGCCCTACGTCAAGCGGAGACCTTACTTCGCGACCAACCGGTTCTGATCCAGTCAGACAACGTCACCGCAGTGGCTCATGTAAACCGCCAAGGCGGCACAAGGAGCAGAGTGGCGATGGCACAAGCCACCAGAATTCTTCGCTGGGTGGAGAATCACGCAAGCGCACTGTCAGCAGTGTTCATTCTTTGAGTGGACAACTGGGAAGCAGACTTCCTCAGCAGACACGACCTACATCCGGGAGAGTGGGGACTTCATCAGGAAGTCTTTGCACAGATTACAAGTCGTGGGAACTGCCACAGATAGACATGATGGCATCCCGGCTCAACAAAAAGCTACAGAGGTATTGCGCAAGGTCAAAAGACCCTCAGGCAGTAGCTGTAGACACCCTAGTGACACCGTGGGTGTTCCGGCCGGTCTATGTATTTCCTCCTCTTCCTCTCATACCCAAGGTGTTAAGGATAATAAGACAAAGAGGAGTGAGAACAATCCTCATTGTTCCAGATTGGCCACGGAGGACCTGGTATCCGGATCTGCAGGAAATGCTCACAGAAGATCCGTGGCCTCTTTCTCTAAGACAGGACCTGTTGCATCAGGGGCCCTGTCTGTTCCAAGACTTACCGCGGCTACGTTTGACGGCATGGCGGTTGAATGCCGGATCCTAGCAGTGAAAGGCATTCCGGTTGAGGTCATCCCTACGCTGATAAAGGCTAGGAAGGATGTAACGTCAAAACATTACACCGTATATGGCGAAATTATGTTTCTTGGTGTGAGGCCAGGAATGCTCCTACGGAAGAATTCCATCTGGGCCGTTTCCTTCACTTCCTACAAACTGGAGTGAATTTGGGCCTAAAATTAGGCTCTATTAAGGTCCAGATTTCGGCCTTATCCATTTTCTTTCAAAAAGAATTGGTTTCTCTTCCAGAAGTTCAGACTTTTGTAAAAGGAGTGCTGCATATTCAGCCTCCTTTTGTGCCTCCGGTGGCACCTTGGGACCTTAACGTGGTGTTAAGTTTTCTAAAATCACACTGGTTTGAACCACTTAAAACGGTGGAGTTAAAATATCTCACATGGAAGGTGGTCATGTTATTAGCCTTGGCTTCGGCTAGGCGAGTGTCGGAATTAGCGGCTTTGTCACATAAAAGCCCATATTTGGTGTACCATGTGGATAGAGCGGAATTGCGGACCCGTCCTCAATTCCTACCAAAAGTGGTCTCATCTTTTCATATGAACCAACCTATTGTGGTGCCTTTGGCTACGCGTGACTTGGAGGATTCCGAGTTACTTGATGGGGTCAGGGCTTTGAAAATTTACGTGGCCAGGACGGCTAGAGTCAGGAAAACTGAAGCGCTGTTTGTCCTGTATGCAACCAACAAGATTGGTGCCCCTGCTTCAAAGCAGGCTATTGCTCGCTGGATTTGTAACACGATTCAGCAAGCGCATTCTATGGCTGGATTGCAGTTACCGAAATCGGTCTAGGCCCATTCCACGAGGAAAGTGGGCTCTTCTTGGGCGGCTGCCCGAGGGGTCTCGGCACTACAGCTGTGTCGAACTGCTACTTGGTCAGGTTCAAACACCTTTTCAAAATACTATAAGTTTGATACCCTGGCTGAGGAGGAACTCATGTTTGCTCAATCGGTGCTGCAGAGTCATCCGCACTCTCCCGCCCGTTTTGGAGCTTTGGTATAATCCCCATGGTCCTTACGGAGTCCCCAGCATCCTCTAGGACGCTAGAGAAAATAAGATTTTAAACCTACCGGTAAATCTTTTTCTCGAAGTCCGTAGAGGATGCTTGGCGACCGTCCCAAGTGCAGACTACTTCTGCAATACTTGTATATAGTTATTGCTTCAATAAGGGTTATGTTATAGTTGCATCGGTCCTGCACTGATGCTACAGTATGTTGTTTTTTCGTACTCATAACTGGGTAGTTTATCACAAGTTATACGGTGTGATTGGTGTGGCTGGTATGAATCTTGCCCTGGATTAACAAAATCCTTTCCTCATACTGTCAGTCTCCTCTGGGCACAGTTTCTCTAACTGTGGCATAGAGGGAGGAGCCAGTGCACACCCAGAACTAAAGTCTTTCTTAAAGTGCCCATGTCTCCTGCGGAGCCCGTCTATCCCTATGGTCCTTACTGAGTCCCCAGCATCCTCTACGGACTACGAGAAAAAGATTTACCGGTAGGTTTAAAATCTTATTTTCTACTTTTATTCTTTTCTATCCTAGTTTATTACGACCAACTTTCATCCAAGGAGTTTGATATTCTACTACCTGCATGCAATTTAAATTGCTTAAATTGTTTATATGGTTGATTTGTCCTTCACAATCCATAATCTGCAACTTGGATGTACTTGTGTCATTGAAAATCTTATAATAAAAATGTTTATATATTGAAAAAAAAAGTTATAAGACATATGCCTACCTACTAAATGGGGTAAAATTAGGGGATTCTGTACTGGAAAAGGACTTAGGTGTCCTCATAGATAGCAAGCTAAGCAGTAGTACCCAAAGTAGGACTGCAGCAAAGAAGGCTAATAAGATATTAGCATGCATAAAACGGGGTATTGATGCTAGGGACGAGAGTATTATACTCCCGTTATATAAATCACTAGTGAGGCCACACCTTGAATACTGTGTACAGTTCTGGGCACCGTACTACAAAAAGGATATCCTGGAGCTTGAAAAGGTACAGAGGAGGGCGACCAAACTAATTAAGGGCATGGAGATGATGGAATACAAGGAAAGGCTTGAAAGACTAGGCATGTTTACATTGGAAAAGCGGAGACTAAGAGGGGATATGATCAACATCTACAAATATATAAGGGGACAATACACAGAGCTTGCGCGGGACCTGTTTCTGGTTAGATCAACACAGAGGACTCGTGGACACTCGCTCAGGTTAGAGGAGAGGAGATTCCGCACAATACAGCGTAAAGGCTTTTTCACGGTAAGGACAATACGTGTTTGGAATTCCCTGCCCGAGGGAGTTGTAATGGCGGAATCTGTCAACACCTTTAAGAATGGGTTAGATAAATTCCTATTGGATAAGGATATCCAGGGGTATGGTGCATAGTCATGCATTATAGTTACTATAAATAGGGATAAAATGCAATGGCTGACAGCAGCATCAGTCAGAAATTTTAGTAAAATCATCATGCATAGGACACCACAAATAGGTTGAACTCGATGGACAATTGTCTTTTTTCAACCTCAGATACTATGTTACTATGTTACTATGTAATATTTGAAGAAACAAAATAAAATAAAGCTATGTATTGGGTTTCACTAACAAGCACATTGGAAGACTTGACTACTGTTAAAAGACATGCATTACATGGTATAGAGCCACAAACCACAATGTAGTAAAATAAAAACAAACTTACATGTGTATCAAACCTATGTGAGGCTTACATTGATAGTGCAAGATCAACACTCTATCAACTGTGCAAACTAGACTGCACATAAATGCCATAAAATTTATCTGAGATTTTAGTAAATAAGGCCCGTTGCTGTCCGGGTCACACAGCCGTCACGGCCCCGCCCCCATACGGTCCGGTCATGTCTGCGTTGTCCTGACTGTGCCCCCAAAATGGCGGCACAACGCCGCTGGCCCGACTCCTCCTGCCCAGTGACCGCCTCTACCTGTCAATCAGGCAGAGGCGCTCACTGGGCAGAGATGCTGATCGCATCTCTGGCATGTGCCGGTGCACTGTGGCACCAGCACACACGCACTTCAGACCTGATCTCCTGTTGTGTGAATATGCACAGCAGGGATCAGGTCTTTATTAGGCCCTATATACAGCTGTCAGTAAAGCAGGGATGTGCTGCTGCCAGTGAAGCAGTGATGTTCTGCTGTCAGTGAAGCAGTGATGTGCTGCTGTCAGTGAAGCAGTGATGTGCTGCTGTCAGCGAGGCAGGGATGTGCTGCTATAAGTGAGGCAGGGATGTGCTGCTATAAGTGAGGCAGGGATGTGCTGCTATAAGTGAGGCAGGGATGTGCTGCTATAAGTGAGGCAGGGATGTGCTGCTATAAGTGAGGCAGGGATGTGCTGCCGTCAATGAGGCAGGGATGTGCTGCCGTCAATGTTGCAGGGATGTGTTGCTGTCAACGTTGCAGGGATGTGCTGCTGTCAGTGAAGCAGGAATGTGCTGCTGCAGTGAGGCAGAGATATGCTGCCCACTATCTCCCTATCACCCCTGCCTGAGTCACACACTTTCCCTGTCACCCCTGCCTCAGTTACCCACTATCTCCCAGTCACCGCTGCCTCAGTCAACCACTATACCTGCGACCCCTGCCTCAGTCACCCACTATCCCTGTTACCCCTGCCTCAGTCACCCACTGTCACTCTATCACCCCTGCCTTATTAATTTATTATCCCTGTCACCCACTTTCTTCCCATACTTACCCAACCCCTTCCTATCACCCCTCCCTCAGTAACCCACTATCTCCCTGTCACCCCTGCCTAAGTCACCCACTATCACTGTCACCCCTGCATCAGTCACCCACTATCTCCCAGTCACCCCGGCTTCAGTCACCCACTATATCCCACTCATACATGCTTCAGTCACCCACTATCTCCCAGTCATCCCTGCCTCAGTCACCTACTGACACCAGTGCAGATATTTCTGCTGCAGCCTCTCCACTCTCCAGCGTGAACGTCCTGACGACTGAGGAAATCCGCTTCCCAGTTGAGGACTCCGGGAATGAACACTGCCGATATTGCTGGCAGATGACGTTCTACCCAACTGAGGATTTTTTTATACTTCCAGCTTTGCCATGCAGTTTCGAGTGCCGACTTGATGATTTGTGTACACTACCGTGGTGGCGTTGTCCGATTGTACTTGAACAGGCCTGTTCTGTACTAGAGGCAGGGCCAGTATCAATGAATTGAACACTGCCCGCAATTCCAGAATGTTTATCGGGAGGAGAGATTCCTCCCTGGTCCACCGATGGTGAAGGGTCGTCATCACGGCCATGACCTTGGTGAATTTCCGAGGTGCCGTGGCCAAACCAGAAGGCAGGACCTGAAATCCAAAAACTAACCAGGCACAACACTGCTTAGCTTCCAACATCAGATGAGATTGGACATATCCAGTGTGATGCGGCTGTAGATGATTTTTGCTGTTTCTAACTTCTACATCAATGAATAAGTTTCAAAATAGAATGCATCAAGAGAACGGTGTTGGTAGTATAAAACTACCTACAGCACCTGGTATTCCCAGGTGGTCTCACATCCAAGAACAAACCAGGCCTAAGATCAGGTGATATTGGGCATATACAGTGTGGTGTGGCTGTAGATGAGCTTAGTGGTTTCTGTTAGAGTTCTTCTACTTCTAACTACTAGTACATAAATGAATAAGCGGCCGATTTATTAAACCTGGTGGAATGATAATTTGCATGGTGATAAAGTACCAGCCAATCAGCTCCTAATTGCCATGTCACAGGCTGGGTTTGAAAAATGACAGTTAGGAGCTGACTTGCTGGTACTTTATCACCTTGCACTTTATCAGTTCACCAGGCTTAATAGATCTGCCCCAATGTTTCAAAATGGAATGCATCAAGAGAACGGTGTTGGTATTGTAAAAATACACACAGCTCCTGGTATTTCCTGGTGGTCTCCCATCCAAGTACTAAAACCAGGACCAACACTGCTCAGCTTCCATGATCAGGAGAGATTGGGCAAATCCAGTGTGCTGTGGCTGTAGATGAGCTGGTGGTTTCTGTTAGAGCTTTTCTACTTCTAACTTCTGGTACATAAAAGAATACGTGTAAAAATTAAATGTACCAAGAAAAGGGTGTTGGTAGTTTAAAAACACCTAAAGAATCTGATAATACATGGATGGGAGACTGCTTGGCAGGGCCGGATTAACAATGGGGCGGATGGAGCTGCAGCTCCAGGCCTCCCCATGAAAATAGGCCCACAGGAGACTGGCAGCGTTGATAGGAAAAATGTTTTCCTATCACAAGCTGCCAGCGAACGTCCTCCCAGGCCACCTTGCAAACCCTGCAGAGCCACCACCTCCCCTTTCCTGCCCGGGAGAAAACCTACATTGCCATGAAGCAGGGTCCCTGGCATTAAAATAGCGGTGCAGTGAAGAGCTTCACAATCCTTCCTGCACCGCATGACGTCACATAGGTTCCACCCCGGGGGCGGAGCTAGCGGGGGAAGCCAGGGTGAACGAAGGATGATTTTAGCAGCGGCGTGATGGTTTCAAGTCTGCGCTGTGAGTATCGGTGCAGAGTGTAGAGAGGACACTGACACGTCTTTTGAACTCTGTACTGTACTGCAGCTGATTTGATAAAGTTTATTTTATTGTTTTTTAAAAAAATGCTCTACGCTGGGGACTTGCAGAGGCCGTGTTGCACACATAGCCCCTACCTCCTCATGATGGCCCCCCTAATAGGATTCACATGCTCTTCAACAGGTGAGGGGAAAGGAATAGAAAAAAACAGCAGTTTGTGAGAGCCTGGGGGTAGAGGGAGAAGTATAATAAGGGAAATGCTATTGGGAATAATGGGGTTAGTTAATTATGGTTAGAACTGGTGCTCTCTGTATTATATGGCGTCACTGACGCTCTACTATATGGCGTCACTGGTGCTCTCTGTATTATATGCGTCACTGACGCTCTACTATATGGCGTCACTGGTGCTCTCTTTATTATATGGCGTCACTGGTGCTCTCTGTATTATATGGCGTCACTGGTGCTCTCTGTACCTCTCTGTACCTCTCTGTATATGGCATCACTGGTGCTTTCTTTATTATATGGCGTCACTGACGCTCTACTATATGGCGTCACTGGTGCTCTCTTTATTATATGGCGTCACTGGTGCTCTCTGTATTATATGGCGTCACTGGTGCTCTCTGTACTATATGGCGTCACTGGTGCTTTCTTTATTATATGGCGTCACTGACGCTCTACTATATGGCGTCACTGGTGCTCTCTTTATTATATGGCGTCACTGGTGCTCTCTGTACTATATAGCGTCACTGGTGCTCTCTGTACTATATGGCGTCACTGGTGCTCTCTTTATTATATGGCGTCACTGGTGCTCTCTGTACTATATGGCGTCACTGGTGCTCTCTGTACTATATGGCGTCACTGGTGCTCTCTGTACTATATGGCGTCACTGGTGCTTTTTTTATTATATGGCGTCACTGGTGCTCTCTGTACTATATGGCGTCACTGGTGCTCTTTTTATTATATGGCGTCACTGGTGCTCTCTGTACTATATGGCGTCACTGATGCTCTCTGTATTATATGGTGTCACTGATGCTCTCTGTATTATATGCATCACTGGTGCTCTCTGTACTATATGGCGTCACTGGTGCTCTCTTTATTATATGCGTCACTGGTGCTCTCTGTATTATGTAGTCGTCACTGGTGCTCTCTGTACTATATGGCGTCACTGATGCTCTCTGTATTATATGGTGTCACTGATGCTCTCTGTATTATATGCATCACTGGTGCTCTCTGTACTATATGGCGTCACTGGTGCTCTCTGTATTATATGCGTCACTGGTGCTCTCTGTATTATGTAGTCGTCACTGGTGCTCTCTGTACTATATGGCGTCACTGATGCTCTCTGTATTATATGGTGTCACTGATGCTCTCTGTACTATATGGCGTCACTGGTGCTCTCTGTATTATATGCGTCACTGGTGCTCTCTGTATTATATGCGTCACTGGTGCTCTCTGTATTATATGCGTCACTGGTGCTCTCTGTATTATGTAGTCGTCACTGGTGCTCTCTGTACTATATGGCGTCACTGATGCTCTCTGTATTATATGGTGTCACTGATGCTCTCTGTATTATATGCATTACTGGTGCTCTCTGTACTATATGGCGTCACTGGTGCTCTCTGTATTATATGCGTCACTGGTGCTCTCTGTATTATGTAGTCGTCACTGATGCTCTGTGATGGGTGAGGTAGTGTAGTACAGGCAGAATATTTACCTTTGAGTCTTGAGACAGTGCTGACCGCAATGTTGCATTTAAAGAGAATACACCCCTGAACTACAGAATAAGTGCATCTGATGCTGGCACCTTTATTTAATGCCCTCACTTATAAACATTACAATGTAATTGTCTTTATTCAAGAAAGCCAAAGGTAACCACTATCTACAGGGACAGGGAGCTCAAGCTGCTGCTGCCGCCAGACACTTGCGTAGTTTGTAACAAGTAAGTGCGCATAATTGACCTAATTCAGGTTGGATTGCAAAATTTCAGATTCGCACTCTGGCCGATTATCAAACAACTGCGCATGCTCAGCGTTCGCATTGCGCACGCGCTAGCAAACATAGCGACAGAAAATGCATACACATTGTGATCACAATGCAACCGCTGTTTGAGTGACAGGAAGCCGCTGTTTTCTGGGTGTGCCTGAAAAGACGCAGGCGTGCCCAGGCGTTTTTAAGGAGTGCCTCTGACGTTAGCGATGACCACTTCCAGCCTCTTGTTTAGCAAAAAATGTGGACGAGCTTGCCTGGCGTAGATAGGAAAAATCTTCGATGTTCCGGTAATTAAAGGATGATTTTGCGATCACCCCTTATATTGTGATGCATTCACAATATTTTCGATGGGCGTTTTTTCTCTATTTCTGGGCGGCAACTATGTGATCGCAGAAACTGCAATCTTTACTGAATTAGGCACATACACATACCACAACACCATGGTAATAAAGGGGTTTCTTCTACCTGCCACGAATGGGACTCCATAGAGTAAAAAGAACACTTGACTGGTATGTTCACGCTGCTTTCTGTTTTGTTACCCTGTATGGTCAGCACTTACAGCTGCCAATGATTTAAAGCTGCTGTCTTTACTACTGCACTATTGCAATTTACTTCAGGAAACTGTGATATTTTTCAGGTGAATGGCTCAACCCTAGAATACTGTAAATGCAGATTAAGCACTTTTGTATGGAATTAAACATACCAGGACCCTATATTCATTGCTTACGTTGCTGACATTTTTTGAGGTTAAAAGATCTATTTTGTACCACTTTTATGACCAAGTTTTATTATATTTGTTCAATACACTATGAGGTCATAGATTTGTTATTACTGTTTGCATTTACATAATTGTAAAACTTTATAAAACATACATATGTTCTACTCGTATTACTGTATCAGACATTTTAATTTTTTTGTCACGTTAACAAGCGCCATTTACTTTTGTAGACTCACATTACACTGTTAATTTAAGCATAGTGGGGAAGGCAATTGAGATGATTACCGAAATGTACCTAGGACTCAGCGTCTTTGTCTTCAACTGGGCGTGGGCACCCGTGACGGGTGCCATTCACTAGAATGGGAGAGCGTCTCCATCCGGGCAGGCACACGTGCCCAGACAGAGACACTTTCCTATTCTATGAATGGGAGAGCGTCTCTGTGCACTCCCGGCGTGACTTGGTGGACGGATCGCCTAGTCACGCCGGGAGTGCTCGTTTGCGATGGAGCTGCCTCAGATGAGCGCAGCTCCATCTGTACTAGCCACAGTCCATAACTCAGATCACGCCCCCTTTTTAGACCACACCCCCACAGCACTGGTCATGTCCCCCACATCACTAGTCACACCCGCTGCAGCAACTCAAAATAGGCCCTAAAGAAATTTCAGCTCCAGGCCCATGTGGACCTTAATCTGGCACTGCTGCTTGGTAGTAACAAAGTCCAATACTGCTTTGCTTCAAAGATCAAATGAGATTGGGCATATACAGTGTGGTGTGGCTTTAGATAAGCTTTGTGGTTTCTGTTAGAGCTCTTCTACTTCTAACTACTGGTACATTAATGAATATGTATAAGGTTGTAGTTTATCCAATATGCCTTTACTACCTTACCTCCCCTCCTTATAGCTTCCTTTGTTCTCTCCTCGTGTGTGCGTTATTTGTTTTCTCATATGTCCTAGAGGATGCTGGGATCACATTAAGAACCATGGGGTATAGACGGGATCCGCAGGAGACATGGGCACTTTAAGACTTTCAAAGGGTGTGAACTGTCTCCTCCCTCTATGCCCCTCCTCCAGACTCCAGTTTTAGAATTGTGCCCAGTGAGACTGGATGCACTACAGGGGAGCTCTACTGAGTTTCTCTGAAAAGACTTATGTTAGTTTTTCTTATTTTCAGGGAGGCTGCTGGCAACAGTCTCCCTGCTTCGTGGGACTTAGGGGAGAGAAGTATGACCAACTTCTAGTGAGTTCAATGGCTCTACTTCTGGCTGACAGGACACCATTAGCTCCTGAGGGTGCTGATCGCTGGGTACGCCTAGATGCCCACTCCCGTAGCCTGCCGTCACCCCCTTACAGAGCCAGAAGTCAGAAGACAGGCGAGTAGCAGAAGAACAGATGGCATTCTGAGGTACCACGCAGCGAGCAGAATGCTGTGCGCCATGCTCCCACACAAACACAGGCACTGCAGGGTGCAGGGCGTTGGGGGGGGGGGCACCCTGGGCAGCCTGGGCAGCATAAATTCCTCACAAAAGGCTGGCAAAAGTGGACATTAGTGCCTGGGCACTGTCCTTACCCCACCAGCGTAATTAATTATTTGTTTCTGAGCGGGACAGAAGCGTGCCATTACAGCGGCGGGGCTTCTTCCTCACCTCACCAGCACATCTATAGAGCGTTACAAGTCTATCACTATAGAGTTTATTATTTCCCAGACTGTGTACTTTTGACGCTGGGTTGTGAGCTGAAAAATCACATCTGTCCCTCTGACAGATTTACTGTAGGTCTATCCCCCATAAGCCGATGTGTCTGTGGGTACTTGGTACATGTGTGTCAACATGTCGGTGGCTGAATGTTTTTCCCAAGAGGAAACTATATTAGGAATGCAGACATATGATGGTGGCCCTGTTGGCACCACCAATAACTGACTGGGTGAAAGTTTCAGTAATATCAGAGTGAGGTTGGATAAATCTGTGTCCCAGACACAGACGTAGAGAAAAGATGTGATGTTCATGGCTATGCTTCTTTTCCCTCAGGCCCCGCAAAAATGTTATTTTGCCCAGTTACTACACACTGATACTGACTCGGATATTGATTCCTATGTCGACCATAATATTTCCTGATTAGATCCAATATTGGCAAGGAGCATTCAGTACGTGATTGTGGATATTAAGGACATATTAACATCACTGAGGACCCTGCTGTTCCTGACAAAGGGGTCTATATGTATGTATATATAGATATATAATGAAAGCTGATGTAACGTTCCTCCAT